>NW_028297138.1:4283494-4440994 GCF_055798465.1 Pogonomyrmex barbatus
ATACATTATTTGTATATACTTTTACTCATAAGCTGCCTCACATGTACATTTCTATTACTTAAACATTACATATTTATATAAGTATATGTAATAAATCTAAAATAAGAAAAAAAGATTATATTAATATTTTATATATATTTTTTATATTACTTCAATTAACATAATTAATTTAGATATTCTTGAATATCTAAATTAATTATGTTATTTAATATTTGAGGTTAGTTTAATTCCTACTTTTTTTTTATTGTATATTGAGGAGTTAATTTTGAACGAGTGACAGCTGCATATTATTTAGTTATTTATATATTATTAATTTCCTTTATTATTATATATTTTAAAATTATTTAATTTTTCTTTGACATTTAGATTTATTATAATGTTAAAGAATTCTGTTCATACATTTTATTCTTGTGTAGATTATACAAGGTGAGTAAAAAATCTCGGACCGGTAAAATATCTAGAAAAACTAAGCATTTTTCAAAGAAATGTTTCATACAAAAGTTGTTAGGTTTTAAATGATATCTATTCACTGATCTGGTTAATTTGATCATGGGTGGCGTCGCCAATCAAGATCAAATCAATTTTTTTAATGGCACACCCTATTTTTTATTTTAGAACCTAATATTTCAGAACCTGCTGTAAAGAGTTTTTCAAAACACATAAAGTTATTTTTATCAAAAATAGAGTGTGCTATTTAAAAATATCTATGTGACCTTGACCTGACCTTGGCGACGCCAAGATCAGACCAAATCATTGAATAGATCATTTAAAAACCTACAACTTTTGTAAGAAACTTTTCTTTCGGAAATGCTTAGTTTTCGAGATATTTCAAAAATTCGATTCGCGACTTTTTACTCATCCTTATAATATTAATGTATACATAGATTAATAAGATTATTTTATATATGCTTTGTAACATTCTTTACAATAATAAATCATCCCTGAATTTCTTGTATATATGTAGCAGTATTATACTGCTATATTTTATGCTGTATTTTACTAAACAAAACTATCTCCAAAAAATTAATTAAAGCCTTTTTTTGCGTATTCAATGTATATATGACTACATTTTTCTTTTAGATAATTATACATTTTTACATTTATGAATCAATTTTTATCTTTCCATATCAATATATTTTACAAAATAGAAAATAGAAATATATTTATCATAAAATATTTATTTTCTTATGATTCTACCTAAATGATTTTGTATATAATAATGAAAATTCGGATAATAACTATCATATTATTTTTTTTTAGAAATCTAATTGCTTTTACCATAGACTAAATTTTGCGTTTAAAAACTCATATGTCCGAAAGATGATTTATAAGTGTATGTCACATTACTCTAATTTCAAATAATGTTTATACATCTCATTTCATATTTGCTTCCTCAATGTCCTCAATGGCCTCAATGTCCATTTTCTTTAAATGTCCACAGTAACTGATATAGATATTAATATTATTTCTTATGCTTTTATAACAGAGTAAGAATATTTAATAATTTGACAAGTCTAATAAGAAGGGAGGGTGTGCGTCACGGCGGGGCCCGACCACGAACCAGTCGTGAAAACTCGCAATTATTTTGCGAAAAAATACCACCTCAGCCAGGAATCGAACCTGGATCTCCTGCTTACCGGGCAAGCATCTTATCCTTTCGACTACCGAGGCATGTGATGATATTTATCGCAAATAACGTGTTTAGAATAACACGTCAACAATACAATGACACATATATATATATATATATTACAATATACATATATACATGTATTCTTTTTCGAATCCCCACGACCGGCACTCCAGAGAGATGATGGTCCCACCCCCTCGAATGCACTTCACCCCTTCGTGTCGAGACTGACGTTTCTTATGTGCACCATCTCGGATAGATATTAATATTATTTCTTATGCTTTTATAACAGAGTAAGAATATTTAATAATTTGACAAGTCTAATAAAGTTTTTTTTATTTCAAGAGATAAGTATACGAGTAATCGATGACATGCTCTTGTATGACAGATTATACATTGATTCATTTTATGGAAAATATTCATCAATAGAAAAACAGAAAAATTGTTAAACTATGGAAAATTTTTTTACTATGCTTTTCTAACCACACTCAAAAAAAACGTATAGCTTAGTTTTCAGTACGAAGTTGTTATCACCTTTGCATAAATAGAAAAAAATATATTATATAAAGAATTATAATTAATTAACATTACATATTTTTTATGTATTAAATATTTTCTGTGTAAACTTTAGTTGACATTTCTCAAGATAAGGAACATAAAACGAGAAAACCAGAAAATTGCATCTGTTGTGGAAAAAGATAGAAGGAGAACGAAGAACGCGAATTTTACACCTGATGGAAATCGCCGTGTAACACCATAGCATCAACGATGTGAAGCGTCATAAGGCGATTTTCCGCACGTGCTATCATTTGTTTGCTCGCTTTTCCTTTATACACATTCTTCCATTCTGATTTTAGTTCTTTTCTGTTTGGCAAAGTCGACAATGTGATGTAAATCGGTGATGTAATTTCATCAAAATTTCGTAAAAAATGTAGTTATTTGTGCTTACAAATTGTGTTTACAAATTTACATAAAATTATAAATTATAAATCATGTATAAACTACATAAACTACATAAACTACATAAAAGAATATGCTATAAATAATTTCATACGCATTTCATACGTACGTACATACGCATATATATTACAAAATATTGTAAAATGGTATTCCATAAGTATGGTAATAATGATATTTTTTAAATAAATAAATATTTTTTTTTATAATTTTTTATATAAATAGTTTTCTCAAAACATAGAAAGATATAATAGTAGAAAGATATAATAGTAAGAAACCAAAAATTGAATATTTTATAAGTACTTTACATTTCATATATATTTTAATTTTTAATACCTTAATGTAATATATACGAATATAAAATATTTCTTTTTTATTGAATGAAATAAAAGAATACAGACAGTTATATCTGACAACTAAGATATTTAATGTTAATAATCTTTTTTATTTTTAAATTCATATAATTACAAGAAGATTTGACATCTGCTTTTGACATCAACTATGTTATTTTCATCAAAGTTACTTGACATTAGTTTCTACATAATGAGCTAACGTCAGAATTATATCTTCTCTTTTCCCCTCATAAAATTAATTTTCAATAACTTCGTTTCAACACTTGTATGCATAGAATAATAAAATCATTTAACTAATATACAAAAATACAATTGCTTTTTAAAAAAATATGCAATTTACAATATGAAACTATATACTGTTTCTTCTATAAGCCTCACGACATTAAGAAGATCTTTTTGAACCTAAAAGTTAGATAATATTAAATTAAATTAAAAAATATTTAAATAATATATAGTCCTAGCAATCATGATACAATTAAAAAAGGAATAATTCTTTATGAAAAAAATAAGTCAAAAATGCACGATATAGTTTTTAAGTTTTTGCGTGTCAGGTTTCATTTTCGAGAGAAGTAATTTTGAACATCAAATATGCATGTACTAACTGTAAATCTCGACATAATGGTTCTTTATGTCTGCTTGTATTTATATTTATAAACAAGAATAAAATTAAGATTTACTTCTTGTTATTATTACTATTATCTTATTTATCGGTCTTTTTTTATATTTCTAGCATATTTCTAGCAATATTAGTAAAATCTTAATAATGCTATCATACTAATATTGTTATGTATACTAATATTGTATATATACTAATGTTGTTAATTTGCCATTTAAAACCTAACAACTTTCCTACCTAACATATTTAAATTTTTTATTTTGAATATAACGACTATATAACGTAAAATGAAACATCCTCTCTCTTATATACAGAGTATTTCAGAAATTATAATATAATCGAAAATGATTCCTCATGTAAAAATCGAAAATATAGAATAAATTTTTTTCATATAATGCTCCGTTTTCAAGAAAATCAACTTTGAATATCTATTAAGTACACATATACTTGACTACAATGTGCTTGGTTCACTCAATTTGACATCGCTGTTTGTATTTGTAAATAATATCAATTTTTAAATCAAGTTAAGAAAATAATTAATTCTAAAAAAATTTTTTAAATCATTATCTCAAAAAATCAAAATCGTTTTGAATTAAAAGAATAATATTATATAGGCATTCGAAGTGATAAAAAATTTGGATGTATTATTATTAGTTCATGGCGTTTTTATTCTCCGAGCAGGAGACAAATAAATTATTGTAAATTGTAAATTATAAAAATTATTCGTTTTGTGCGATACAAAGTTCTGCTCTTTTTAACAAATTGCTATGCGTAATAATTATTGCTTAGATTCATAATTGCTTATATAACATTGACATAACATTGAATTCTTTTTAAAATCCCTACAATATTATGAAAAAAAAGATCCCTACAATATTATGAAAAAAATTTCAAGATGTTATCTATTCAAAGTGATCTTGATTTTTTTATAGAAAAATAACTTTCTTTATTACAAGTTATAGCTTGTATGAAATAGATATGAATATTCATCTTTCCATTTCTTTTTTAAATCGTCAAATCGTTAAAAATCTTGCTGACGCTGAACGTAATGTGGAATCTATATATGAGGGGAGGGGGAATGTGGGTGTGGATGTGAGTGTGAGTGTAGTTGTGAGGGGTGTCAGTGTGGTGATGTGGAGGGATATGGGTGTGCGAATGAGTGTAAATGCTTGGGAAAGTGACAATATATTTTGTAATTATTATTAATTATTATTACATACTTGCGTGCACACGCTCACGCATACACAAAATAAGTGTATGTGAACAACATAACAAATGTATGTGAACAAGCTTCATTTATTAGAAACATTATTTAAACGAAACATTATTTAAACTTCAGAAATTAACATGCCAAGTTTATTACTAAAAAAACAAAATATTGTTTGTGAAATATATTTTATATATTTCACATATGTATATTTCTTATATTTATAACATTGATATTTTATTAATTAAATTTTAGCAAATGTAGTATTGAACAATACTATTGGCAATTAATATGTGGACAAATATCTTCCATAATAAATAACGCGTATATAGTGCATGGCTACAGTAATTAAAAAAAGATTATCCAAAAATGCACACAAGTTAATTTTAAAACTGACTTATTTTGTAAATTAATTACACTAAAAAAATTCTAAAGAAACTCTTTCTTCCAATTTTAAAACGGTACTATATTTTACATAGATTATTTGATAGTAGGAATGAATGTGATCTTTAAATTTATATGGCATCAAGCTTTTTTAAGTTCGTGCAAAAAATGCAAAAATATCATAATGTATTGTATTTTAAAAAGCATATAACGCATTTTATAGTATATATCTTATCGCACAGTTTATTATATATAAAAGAACATATAATTGCTAACATTTAAATAAGAAAATTTATGAAAAAATGTAAAAAATTTGAAAACCCCTCCGCCTTTATTTAAAATTCCTATTTATAGTCTCATTTTTTCATTTAGATTCTCTAATAATATAAACAATTACAATTATGTGATTTTTTTTATGTAAAATAAAATATGCAATAAAATATACATTACATGCTCTTTTATACATAATTACATATAATCTTATCGTCTTTTTACGAAATCTATAATTGGAATTTTGTTTTTATTTTATTTTTTATTCTATCGATATATACATTTCAAAATCAAATTCATTTTTTGCAATCAAAAATATATACAAAACATTTGAATCAGGCTTTATAATCAGAACCAAAAACTTTTTTGTAGACTAATTAACTTAAATTTTATATAATAGGCTAATATTTGTTAGTCTTATATAAAATTTATTTTTTAACTTTATTGATTATGTTGCAAAATTTTATATGGAAAAAAGTTAATCTTTTAATTCATATTTGTATTTAATTCGATCATGTTTTCTTAATTACATTTTATGTTATTCGCCTATGCTGCAAAATAAAATAAAAAGAACAAGTAAGAATATGGTCATAGGAAAATCGGATCAAATAGAAGATCGCATAATAAAATGAAGATAAATATGATATGGCAATAACGAAATTAATTTAATATTTATTGTACACAATCAATCATTGTACAAAATATTGCAATAGTACGTTTAATAAGGAATATATATAAAAATTTATATAAAAATTTTTATAGAATGTCATATAAAAATTATTTTACCTTTTCTTACAAGAATTTAAAGTTATGTAATACTTTCATATATACTTACATGTTATTTAATATTTGTACATAACATAATTGTAAAATAATTATATTGATTATAATATGTATAATATGTATAGATATTCAATCAGATAATATATTTCTGTTTATCTAGAAAATTGTGCAATACACACCGAGATAAAGTCATTGAAACAATAGCAATATGAAATATAATAAGGAGTTGCGTCAACGTTTTACCTAAATGTTTCTTTGAGGAGTTTCCATAAGTGTATCTTGACGATCGTGCTTCATCCGCGTCATCTACTCGTGTGAAAAATTGCATTCGCCTGACCAGATGAGAAAAACTTTGTCTCAGAGAAAAATACGATAAATTACAAATAAAAAAATAATCGGACTCAAATCTATAGGTCTATAGATTTCGTAAGATTTATGAATAAATTATTTTATATTAATTCCTCATCACTTGCAAACTGTAATGGAACTGTCATGATAATATCTCTTCACTTTTTTCTTAATCAATAATCAATTTTTAAAAAAAATTTAATTTATTAATTATATGCTTCATATATCTTTCTTTGGAACAAGCTTAAGGCATATAGATGTGTACAATCACATAATGGGTCTCACAGTGCGCGCGTGTTACGCTTGTTCATCTTAATATCCGCGCCGCCGTGCCGTAGGTGGACGAGATAAAGCCTAATCAAGGAGATGCGGTCTTATCCGCGTCGCAAACTGAGACATATTACATGGCAAGCTGCGACAACGATACGTGCATCGCATAATGCCAATCATGCGAATCACGATACCCGTAATTTCTCGCAACAACTTTCTCTATCCTATCGAACTTAATTCTCGCAAATTTTAATATATTGAATTTTATTTTATTTACATATGCACATTAATCTTATTAATTCTTATATTACTAATGACTCTCTCTTTCTTTATCTTTTTCTGCTTGTAAATTAAAAAACATCAACTTTTATAAATGTCTATCAAAAAGTAATTCAGCATCAATTAAAGTTCAATCAAATCTTTATAAAAAAATCAATTAAAACATTCAAAGAGCCGTTCTTCTTCAAAATACATTAATGTTACGTTTTATAAAATAAATGAATAAAATAGAAAAGAATAAAAAATAAGAGAGAAAGAGAGAGAGAGAGAGAGAGAGACAGAGAGGGAATCTAAGACACATAATAAACACTACTGTGTAACCTTGAGTCACTTGTATAATATAAGTAATTAGCAAGTGTTGCAATCATCTGTTCAAATAATAAATATTCAATCAGAAAAAGAATATTAAAATTATTCAAATATTAAAAATGAAAATATAATCCTAATTGAGAAACAAGCTTCACAAACAAAGAAATATAAAATAAAAGTAATATAAAAAAGACGTATAATTAATTCTTCTATATACACAGGTGTGTATAAAAAAAATGTTAGCAACCACAAGTACTCATATAGAATAGATCGTGTCAAAATATTTTCTCTTTTAACATTTTATTTGTGTGATATTATGTGTATGGTGTCTGATATTGTATGTGGGAAGGGGAGAGGACATGCACGGGCACACAAAAACTGAAACTGAAACTACTATACTAATAATATTGTAATGATAATAATTCATATTTATAATATGATGCTACAATGTAATAGGAGTAAAATGATGAGATATAAAGAAAATCAACAATAGAATTTTATTCAAAAATAAATTCTAGATATAAATATGAAACAACAACAATTTAGAAAAAACATAGTGATTGCATTTTTTGTATGCACAGATATACGTTCCATGAGCATCCGAGTATTTATTACAGCCTGCGGGAATAAATGCTTTTTCTCTCTTCCTGTTTTCCTTTATCTAGAGAAATAAAATTGCGTCTATTATTTTTCATTCGTTTCGCTGATGTTTTAATGAGTATACTCTTCGAAATTGATACAATAATTGTTTGCAACTTTGTTTCAAACTTGTGCATGTATATATGACTGGACTAGAATAGATATTATTAATAATATAATCTTTAAAAATTAAAACTTTATAAAAAATAAATATAAAATAAATTTTTTATATATAAAAATACACACACACGCACACACACACACACACACACGCACACACGCACACACACACACACACACACACACACACACACACACACACGCACGCGCACACACACGCGCGCGCGCACGCACACACACACACACACACGCACGCACGCACACACACACACACACACACACACACACACACACACACACAAATCAAATAATAAATCCGGTGATATATATATATATATATATATATATATATATATAAAATGCATATATATATTGTACGTATGTATTATCCTATTAATTTCTATTAAAATACAAAAAAAAATAACATCGTATTATCCAGGATTATTTGTAATTTTGCTTACATTGTCATGTCATTAAAAAAATAAATGTAATCATTTCATGTTTGATTTATATTCAGTACATTAATAAAATATTTTCAATTATTTTAATGAATGGAATATTGTACTTTCTTATTTATGAATTTGTTAACATAACCTTCCAGATATTTATTAACATATGATAACGTCATTAGAAATTATTTAAATTACAAAAATCTAAATACATTAACATTTTAATTATTAAAGTTTTTTTAAATTAAGTTAATTAAATTTTTTTAAATTAAGTTTTAATTAAAGACTTATTTAAAAACTTCGTACAGATTCATATAAAAAAATTTTATTCTATATTTTTTATTTATTTTGCTACAAAAATGACAAAATCTTTCTGTTATCAATTGTAATAGATGATTATGTACATTCAGAAATGTTTCATATAAATAATATTTTATAATTGCAATTTCATAATTAAAAAACAATGAATTATTAAGTTAGATATTTAATTAATTTTTAATACATAAATTAGACATAAATACGTGTTGTCGTCGGTTAAAAAAAGATACATTTGAGAATCAAGATTTCGGCCAGCTGGAACTATTCTCGATCACGAAATCTATTTTCAAAGGCACGTGCTACACATCTTACGTTCATCATAAGTCTTAATGGCGGTGAAAATTCAAAATATTTTCTTCTCAACTCTATTCAATTTTTTCCATAAATTAATTTATAATTAAATAAGAAAGAAAAGCAATATTTGTATTTAAATTTTATTGAAATTATTTTTATCAAGGAAATAACAATCTATTTTGATATGTAAAGGAATATTTGATTTTATTTGAAACTTTTATTTATAATTTTAAATTTATTAAATTTTATTTTTTGCTATTATATGAAAAAAAGACTTTAAAAATATTACTTTTTAATATTTTATATTATATTATACAGAAAAACCAAATCTTATTTTTAAATAAAGGTAATTCTATAAATTTTCACTGTACAATGATAATTAAGAGTAAGAAATTAGATTTTTTTGTTATAATATGCTTAACACTTACTTATAAGACTTATTACTTACTTATATGATATTAAATATTAAGAAATATGTTTAATGAAAATTTGATATGTTATTATTAAAATGTTATTATTAAAATCAAATTTTATGCTATTTCTATAAGGTTTATATATTTTTTCCAAGTATTTTATTTTTCAAATATATTATACAATGAACACCTAGCAATCTAGGATTAAATAAAAATGTATTTATTTATACTTTCAACGCGCAACAAACTTTCACAGATTATTTTCCTCTTACTGTGCGGTTTGTCCTCAATTATTAATTCAGAAATTATGCAATCGTGAAACAACAGAATAAATGATCAATGTATTATTAGACATTCTTAGTGTAATATGGCCAAAATATAAGAACAACAAAAATGAATTTAATAATTTTAACCAAAAATATTATTTAATCCCATATTGTCATTTAGTTATCAAATATCAGTACAGTGATAAATATAAATATTCGATTCATTCAATATAAAAGCAATTATATTTATAATATAATAACATTATATTAGCATTATAATAAATAAATTGAAGACAAAAAGTAATATTGTTAAGTCTTTCTTCCGACATAACAAAAATGAAATTTAATAAGTTTAAAATAATAAATAAAAATTGTAATTTTAAATAAAATCAAATATTTTTGAATATTATTATATTATTCTGATGTATGTAAACATGTTTGTATGTATGTAAATATGTATACATATAAACAGAATGATTCATAATTAATGACTCTTGTATCTCTTGTGAACATGTAAACTGAATAGAAAAATCTTTCATTTTGCAATTTTTACAATAGTTAATGATTTAATTTAATAATTAATGATTTATTAATGGTATTAATTTATAAAGATCCGCATAAACATGAAATCCGAAATAACTTAGCGTTATGCACGCTCATGGTTATTAGGGAGACAAGATGCTTGAAAGTGTGATCTACAAATAATAAAACATCCGTTTGAAGTGTATCATAAAGATATAAAACAAATCAATAATTAATTATGAGATATTTTATACTTTATTATATATTCTGAATATACAATAGAATATAAAATAGAATATAAAATATCTTATAAACTATTCATTTTTTAATAACTGTATCTTGACATTTTTATGTAATAAAACAAATTAATTAATGTAAAAAAATATGTAAATTTATTTAAAAAAATATGTAGTTATATATTACAAATGTTATAATTATTTGTAAAATAATATTTTTTACACCAATTTGTCTATTCTGTAGAAAAAAATCATCAATACCATCACCACACATTATTTTTTAATTAGATTTCTTATAAAAAAAAACTAAATATAAAATTTTAGAAACATAAATACATATTAGAAAGTGCTTTTTATCAGATGAAATAACCGATTTTATAATATTATATGTTTTATATTTTGCAATAATTAACTTTTTTGTAAGATAATCAAAATTTGTGCCCCAAAAGTGACATAGACAGTAATATCAAAATTCATAGTCTTGAAAATTGTATTGAAAGACTTAATGAAATAAATTAATAAACTATGTTTATTTTCCTTTTTGCTGTTCCGTAAGATATAAGTAATAATGCAATCATAAAAGTTACATTAGGTTAAGTTACCATGTTTTACAGTATTTGTCTTACCTAACAGCTAAAGTGTCAGTTTATTTTACATCCCGATTTTTAACTGCATTATGAAAAAATAGGAAAGAGAAAAATATAAATAAAAATTTTAGAAACATTATAAATTGACCTAATATTATCAATAACTCACTATTATTTAAATCACGCAATTTGCAAAAGAAAATCATAAGAATTTTATTTTTGCATTTGAGAAATTTGCTTTTTGCTGTTTTTACATAAAAACAAATAATAAATATATGAATTTTATTTCTTTAATCATTTAAACAAATTATGTTCTTCATCAGTATTAAAATATAATCTTTAATTTCCGAGAAATATCTGAGGATCTTCTCAACATTCCTCTACATAAAGGTATCAAGTTATCGAAATAAATATTTTCATGTTAAAGTAAAATATATAAGATATTTTGTAAACTACTAGTATTTTTATAATTTTACCTAAATATTTTTATTATATTCAAAATAATTAGAAAGATCAAATTATGCCAAAAAGATTATATGATTCCATTTAAAAAAATAGCGACTATGATAAAATCTCGATAGTGACTTCACTTACGAATAAATCAATATCATAATGTCATATCGTTATGTAGCCTCTACAAAACTTTATAATTTTTGTCCAAAACATTCGTCCGTACATCTTTTATTTTTCAAGATATTTGCAATTACTATACACACTCGCGCGCTCGCGCCTGTGACTCTCTAAATTGACATTTATCTTATTCTATAAAAAACAGAAAAATGTTAAAACAAATAATAAAAAAAATAATATTTTACGAGATATTTTATTATGCTAACATATGTCAGAAACATATAAATATAAAATAACTTTTAAAGTATTGATAGTCCAATTGATAGTACAATTTTTATACATATTTTTACAATTATTCTTTTAAAGGAAGATAACCTAATTGATTAGTACATCCAAAAATAAGGGGTATTTATAAAAAAAAGCAAAGTTTAGTTTATCTCATTACCTTTCATGATTCTCAAAGAATAAAATTTAGTTTACGTGGAAGCTCATTTTCAATTAATTAGTTACAAAAATATTGTAATCTATAGATTCATTCACAGTTATTCAATTAAAATTCATTTGGCTTACTCTACACATCCACATATACAAACGCGCACGCGCGCGCGCGCGCGCGCGCAAACACACACACACACACACACACACACACACACACGTATATTGTATATATACACATGTGCATACAATACGCGCGCGCGCGCGTGTTGTAACAAATATTTTCATTTAATACTATTAGAATGTTCAATATTAGAATATTTTCCCAAATATTCTTTTAAAAAAGTGCGTTTGATTTTTTGAAAAGAAATTGAAGTTTTTTAATTAACTATTTCTCGCGGTATTATTTCTACAAACTTCAAAACGAGTTTTTTTTATCGCTGTTTGTCGTCCATCCAAATTGACGTTATTATGCGGTTTATCACAGCAGACCGTCGAAATTGTCGAAACAAACCCAGTTTGCACAATTTCAAGGTAACGCGAATTTTTTATTTTAATTTAAGTGGCGTTCAATTTGTTCTGTTTACCTTTAATGCTGTTGTGATAGTTGACAGGTATAATACTATATCATATTAATGCATGTATCTAAAATTTTTCTATATTAGTTATATTGCAATGTGCGTGCGTGCGTGCGTGCGTGCGTGCATGCGCGCGCGCGCGCGCGCGCGCGCGTGTGTGTGTGTGTGTGTGTGTGTGTGTGTGTGTGAAGCATTTAATTTTAGGTTTATAAATATACTTCGATTTTCAAAATGTGTTATTAAAAATCTAGTAGATTAATTATATATAATCTGCAATTTTATATTCCTAGTCTTCATTAAATAAAACAATATGTTATATACAACAATATATTATCACCATTATCTTAAAATATATATACTCTATGTTTCTATCCAAGTAAAAGAAATATATATATATATATATACATAATTTATATATGAATTCACAATATTAATAATTATAATAAAATTTAAGTAAGAGGGAAAAAATATTAAAAAAATTATTTTAAAATTTTAATTTATCAATTATAATGCTATATATAATAATAAAAAAAATTGCAAAATATTATGCTTTTTATGTATTTTAAACAAAGTATTCTTAAATGGAGAGATAATATTTAAAATGCATGTGTTCAAAGAGAAGGGTGCTAAGAAAAGGAAATCTACTTACTTTTGCAGAAAGAGGAAGAGAGGAAAGAGAAGAAGGAAGGGAAAGAGAGAAGAAGAGAGGGAGAGGATGGAGAGGGAAGAGAGAGAGGGAGGGAAGGAGAAGGGAAGAAAGGGAGGGGGGAGGGGAGAGGTAAAAGAATTAGAATTCTTAAAAAGACTTTCGGTGTGTAATTAAAATATGAATAAATATATATGTTTCATTTCATAAGAAATTCATATTTCCTATAAATTAACGAGAATTAGGAATGCTATTTTCTTCGTTACTTAACGATAGAGTATATATTTCAAAACTGAATATAATAAAACTCATATTTGAAATGTTCATTTTCATTAACTTGATTTCATTTATTAAACGAGAAAATAAACGTTTCTTTGGGTATCAAACGCAATATTGCTTTCGTATTTATAATAGAGTTCGCAAAAACAAATTGAGGCAATCAGTTTATCATGGAGCATTTTACATATATAGTTTAATTTTCAATTAAATTTCAAGATAAAATCGATAATTCTAAATAAAAATTTAAGTTAATTATTTTGTATTAATATATTAAATTCTACTAAAAAAAAATTTAATTTATTTTTTAAATGTTAATTTGTCTTTTATTTGATAAAATGTTACACTTTTTTAAATAAATTAATTCTCTCTAAAATAATTTAAAATAAATAATTCGGTAAACATTTTTCTCATAAATTATATTATCTATATAACAATTTTCTCTTTCTAACTTTTATTCATGTTTCTTAATATGAAAGCATAACATTAAAACGTAATATTAAAATTACATGATTCTTTTAGAGCTTATTAGGGAAATAATGTTATTATACTATTTTTCATTGATGTTAAGTTATTTCTTTTATAAAAAAAAAGAATGTCTCTTTATGGAATGTAAGAAAGAATTTTATTTCATATTTTATATATTTGTATAACATAAAAGAAATGTGGTGCAATATACTTTTTACTTTTGTACTACAGAATTTTCTGATTTTTGTATTTTATCTGTTTTGTTAACAATTCAATTTTTTAATAATTGCATTCTATTAAAAACTATTCAATAAAAGCTATTCAATAAAATATAAAAAGCTAATGATGGAGCTGTTACACACCTTTTCCGTAACTCTTGTCACAGTCCAAGCATCATGCATTAAGAATAACATTCATAAATATCACTCACTTCACACACGCGAATATTCTACAAGTTTTAACTTTTTAGCGGAGCGGCGATATCGCGGAAGATTGTGGGACAAGTAATATCGTTGACAATTGTCAATTTAAATTGTAATGAAATAAGACATACGACATTGATTCCCGAAGGTCACGCGATTGTGCAATAATGTACAACGACGGCAATAACAAGATGAGAATCCCGTAAGAATGCAAACCACGTGGCTATAAGATTTTCAAAACGGAACGTATACCACAAAAACAAACTCACGTATCAGCAGCTCGCTGTGTACTGTCGCACGTTCCGTCATTGCGATCGTCTGTGCGTTATCCCCTCCTTAAACCCCATTCCATTTCTCCAATCTACGCGCCAGCGCACGTCTCTGATGCATGTATGTATATGCATATGTCAAGTAAATTATATTCTTGTGCTATGTTCAATTAAGGAAGTATCTACTTTAATAAAATTTATCTTTTGTATGTTTAATTCCATTAGTTAAATATAACTTTTATATTAAAATATTTACATATTCATAATACGAGTTATTTATATAATGTAAAATAAAATAATATTTATTATTTGATATCATCAACAATAAATTAACGATTTTTCATCGTTAATCACAGTCTTATAATTGATCTAATCGAACGTCATCAAATAATATATAACTATGTAATAATGATATATAATATATATTATATATATATATATATATATACATAAAATGGAAAACAGTGTACCAATTTAGAAAACAGTTTCTTAACAATTTATTTATTAAATACATACATTAAATGCAGAAGAGAAAAAATCTAAAAACCAATTTTTCAATTACATTTCACAAATTTACTTCACTTTTCTACGAATTTATTTCTATTGAAGAAATATTTGTACCTCATAAAAAAAGTATTACGCAGCACATTTCTCGCCGAGTCCAATTTCCAATTACTTTGCCGTTTTGAACACACATTCGACAATGACAAATTACTAAACTGCTGTAAATCTCGCACCAAATGCACATTACGTTAGACATTTCACATTTTATCAACTTTTATATAATTTAAAATGCATCTATACAAAATTGATAATTTTATATAAAATGATGTTAAAAAATTATATATATATGAAAAATATGTATTCATATATGCGTGAATGTTCGCCTATATACGCGCGCGCGCGCGTGTGTGTGTGTGTGTGTGTGTGTGTGTGTGTGTGTGTGTGTGTGTGTGTGCGTGCGTGCGTGCGTGCGTGCGTGCGTGCGTGCGTGCGTGCGTGCGTGCGTGCGTGCGTGTGTGTGTGTGTGTGTGTGTGTGTGTGTGTGTGTGTGTGTGTGTGTGTGTGTGTGTGTGTGTGTGTGTGTGTGTGTGTGTGTGTGTGTGTGTGTGTGTGTGTGCTAACATTGTTACTACTCCGAACAAATCAGACACTTTAAATACAACCATCTTCTTTTAAATAAACTGAAAGAAAGCTTTCTCGACATAAATCGACATAAATTTTCAGAAAATGGTTTAAAAGTCAAGCAAAATGACTCGCAATACCACATTACTCGAAAATACAACTTCAAAATAAAAATCAAGTGAGCGAGCATAAAAGTAGCATTAAATTCAAATTATCCGTATCCTGGTAGGCAAAATACGAGGCAGTTGTCTCTATTGTCATAAAAAAATGAAAAGATATTCCGCAAAGTTCAAAATACAAATGATTATGTAGAAGATACAGATACACACACACACACACACACACACACACACACACACACACACACAGAGTCTCTCTCTCTCTCTCTCTCTCTCTCTCTCTCTCTCTCTCTCTCTCTCTCTCTCTCTCTCTCTCTCTCTTAGTGTCGGTCCACAATAAGTATTTAATCTTTAAGTCGTAAGAAATTGACCAATCATAGATTATTCTTTTCATATTCGATTATAATTGTCAATTTCTTACTTCTTAAAGCTTAAATCACCTATTGTGGACCGACACTTATAAACAAAAGAGAGAGAAATGCTAAATACACGCATTCCATATTACAAAGTTAGTTTACAAAAACTTGATAAAAGCTGACCAATTTATAGTTGTCAATAAAATCTAATATAATTCTCGATGTTTCTGTTCTACTTTGCCAAATACAATATATCTTTTTATCTAAAGTTATTGTATTTGTATGTATATACTTACTTTTTATAAAAAAGTAAAAAAGTCGCCAAGTATAGCAAAGATATGTACGTGTTTTAATGTGACTCGGGCGCGCAAGTTTTTGTATGTCTGTTTAAGGTTGCTTTATATGTAATGATGAAATGTATATATATATATATTTCTATTTTTTACCATATGACCATAACATGATGATGAATGTTGTATATACAACTGTAAAAATAAAAAGTTCTCGGATGCAAAGATATAAATCTTGAGTTTTATTTTTATTTTTTTATAAAGATATAATTTGTGTCAGTAATTGGAAAACCTTTTTCCATTCAAAAGTAACATTTTTATATAATTAATTATCTTTTTAGATTAATAATCTTTCACATACACACTGCGTGTACATTTGGCGACTTTTTTACTCTTTTATAAAAATAACAATTAGCTGGTGACATGTTAACAAAATCCAAGGATAATTCATGGCCAATATTCATAATCAATTCTCATCTCAATTAATCAACCAACTAATAATTTTATAGAAATTGATCAACTGCCTTTGTGAATTGCCTTAAATTTGTCAATAAATTGTTCAATTCCATTAGATCAATAAAATGAAATTAATTGATTTAAGATAAACTAATTTAAATGTTTTATTAAAAATTTATTCTTCATTCATTAGTTTTAATTAAATTCTTATTTTTTATTTTCATTTTTACTTTTATCTTTTTATTTTTATTTTCACTTCTATTTTTATTTTTGCTATGATATGCGAAAAGATTGCGGAAATATGTGGAAAAATTACGAGCGGATTGCGGAATAATTGCGGAAATATATGAAAAAGTGAACGAATGCGGAGAGGTTGCGGAAAGAGAAAAAATATTGCGGAAAGATTGCGGAATGATCGTCAAATTATATAATATTCATATTTTGCGCTGAAGGTTTCATTGCCGCCGCTGCGTAGTGGCAAAAATTGCAACTGTAACCTATTGAGCTCTATTGTATACTGGAGTGAGCCTTCAAGGAATAAGGATGTCTCACTTACTAAAAAAAGACAACGTGTGAGTTGGAATCGCTCTCTTTGTCGAGAGATTCCTGGATTGATTAACGTTATTCTACTATCATAAGGTTAAGCAATAAGTACACTGTATCATAAGGTTAAGCAATAAGTACACTTATCATAAGGTTAAGCAATAACTACACTGTAGAAAAGAGATAAAGATTCCAACTTTAGTATGCCCATTCTTTTTTCCGCTGGGCCGCGATTTTCTATAGTTTAATATAGGGATGGCTCACTCCAGTATACTATAGAGCTCAATGCCCATACAGATGGCGACGATGACAATAATAGGATTAAAAATAAAATGCAGCAGAAAAATTTCAAAATTAAAATACAAAGTTGCATTATTCACGATCCTCTAGATCTATATAAATCATAAAAATAAGAAAATAAAAAATGACCTTAAAAATATTTTTAGAATTTCAAGGTCACATCTATGCCAAAATCTTAGCTTTAAATGTACATATATAAATGCTAAATTTGAAATCCATACCATAATTAAAAATAAAAATTTTCAAAATGGCAGCCAAAAAGTTTAAAATAGCTTAAACAAAAAATTGCGTTATTTACAATAAATATATGAGAGAGTGAAGGAAAGCGAGGAAGAACGAACGAGAGTAAGTGAGACAGAAAGGATGAAATTATGAGAAAGTTGGGAGAGATAGAGTGAGAGCGATGAGGGAGAGAGAGAGAGAGAGAGAGAGAGAGAGAGAGAGAGAGACGAAAAAGAGAGTGAGATGGAGCGAGGGAGTGTATCTTGATGTTAAAATAAGATTTGAAAATATTTGTGGAATTTCAAAGTCACATCTGTGTCAAAACGTTTGTTCTAAATAAGCATATATAAATACTGATTATAAAATCCGATTAAAAATAAAAATTATAAAAAAGGGGCAGAAAAATTTTTAAATTAAAGTACAAAGTTGCGTTATTTACAATCCTGTAGGTCTATAGATCATAAAAATAAAAACATAAAAAATGACCTTAAAAATATTTTTGGAATTTTAATGTCACATCTATGCCAAAATTTTAGTTTTAAATAAACATATATATATATGTATATATATATATATATATATATATATATATATGTGTGCTGAATTTGAAGTCCGTACGATTAAAACTAAAAATTTTCAACATGGCGGCAAAAAATTTACAAAGTACAAAGTTGCATTATTTATGATTCTCTAGGTCTATAGATCATGAAAATAAGAAAATGAAAAATGAAAATATTTTTTAGATTTTCAAGGTCATATCTATGCTAAAATTTTAGTTTTAAATAAACATATATAAATGCTAAATTTGAAGTCTGTACGATTAAAAATAAAAATTTTTTAAATAGAGACAAAAAAATTTTAAAGGAAGAGTTGCGGAAGAGGTGCAAAGATATGCAGAAAAATTGTGGAAGTTGCAAAATGATTGCGGAAGATTACCGAAAGGTTGCAGAAAATTTGAGAAAAAGTTGCGGAAAAAGTGCAAAAATATTCAGAAAGATTGTGGAAGAGTTGCGGAATGGTTGCGTAAATGTTGCGAAAATGTTGCAGAAGAGGTGCAAAAATATGCGAAAAGATTATGGAACAGTTGCGGAATAATTGCGGAAGAGTTGCGGAAGAAGTGCAAAGATATGCAAAAAGATTGTGAAAAAGTTGTGGAATGGTTGCAGAATAGTTGCGGAAATGTTGTAGAAGTGTTGCGGAAAAGATGCAAAGATATGCGGAAAAATTGTGGAACAGTTGTGGAATGGTTGCGGAAGAGTTACGGAAGAGGTGTAAAGTATGCAGAAAGATTGTGGAAAAGTTGCGGAATGATTGCGGAATAGTTGTGGAAATGTTGCGGAAGATTTGCGGAAGAGGTGCAAAGATATGCAGAAAGTGAAAATAAATACATAAAATAATAAAAGAATCTAATAAACAAAATTAATAAACGAATTTAATAAACAAACGTCGTTTCGACATTATAATAAGTCATTCTCAGTGATAAAAATTGAAATTAATCGAAAAACAAGACTTAAAATCATAATAATCCGCATCCTAACGATGCATCATAAGAACAGAAAAGCTTCGCACATTAATTATCTAATTAAATATTAGGTACAAAAAAGTTCTGAGCTCTTTTTTGTAAAATTCAATCTTTATTCAAAAACAAACAAAAAAATATTAATCAGCGAAATATTCCCCGTTTGCATCAACGACCTTTTGTCACCTTTCGGGTAGCTTGCGAATTCCTTGACGATAGAAGCTCACCGGCTTCGAAGCGATAAAATCATCAATGCGTTTTCGTATCTCTTCAAATCTCACGAAATGTGTATCAGCCAAATGATGCTGCAGCGACCGGAATAGGTAGTAATCGGAAGGCGCGAAGGTATCTGGGCTATACGCCGCGTGCGGAAGAAGTTCCCAGCCTAACGCAAAAATATGGTTCTGAGTCGCTTTCGCAACATGTGGTCGAGCATTCATGAAGCAAGATCACTTTACGACGTCCTTGGCCAATAAATGGCCTCTTTTCTTCTAATGCATCGCTCAAATTGGTCAACTGTTGTTGGTAGCGGTTTGCCGTGATTGTTTCACCCGGTTGTAACAACTTGTAATACAACACATCTTTCCAATCCCACCAGATACAGAGCAAAATCTTCTTGGCGTGGATATTGAGCTTTGGCGTCGATGTCGAAGGTTGACCAGGATCAATCTATGATTTTCTACGTTATCATAAAGAATCCACTTTTCATCGCCTGTAATGATTTTGTGCAGAAAATCTTTTTTCCGAAACTTTGAAAGTAAAGTGAGTGCAGTGTCACGCCGACAATTTTTGTTGTCTTCGGACAATTCATGCGGAACCCATCTGCCTTCCTTCTGAACCTTTCCCATCGTATGTAAACGTACGGAAATGGTTTGCTGTGTAACGCCAAGCTGTTCTACAAGCTCCTTTTCAGTTTGCGCAGAGTTTATATCCAGCAGGGCTTGCAATTTGTCCGTTTCAATCTTTTGAGGACGTTCAGCACGCGGTTCATCTTCAAGACTGAAATCTCCTTGGCGAAATTTTTGATACCATCTTTTACATGTAGTATGACTTGCAGCGTTCTCTCCATATGCAGCACAAATCATTGCAGTGGCTTCAGCAGCATTTTTCTTCAGATGAAACGCGAAATGGATGAAAAATCGAATATGCTTTTTTGTTATTGCCATCGTGAACACTACTGATTTTTGAGATTATGTGCATCAAACGCCAAACCGTACGGCATTTTAGAAGACCAAATGTCAACGCTTTAAAACCGCAAAAGAGTGGGAAGATATATAAAATTTAAATTGTTATTTCGGTTGTATGAAATCTAAAGCTCAGAACTTTTTTGTACACCTAATATTTGTATATTTTAACACGAATGCATCAAATTTTTGTATATTATAATTTGACCTTATATAATTTCGAATTTGCAATGAAATCCACAGCAAATAATAAAGTTATATATATATATATATATATATATATATATATATATATATCGTATAACTTTATTATTTGCAAATATATATATAATTTGTACTTGTTAATTCATTATTTCATGTGTACACATACATACATACATAGTATGTGAATTTTGGAGAGAGCCGGCCGAATACCTTATTTACTTTAGTAATTCACAGTTTAGTATATTTCTATTGTCCAAAAATGCATTTGACTTGAAATGGAAAGGTTCACTATTTAATGATGAGAGGGTATGGCAGAAGAATAAGATCTTATCGAGAAGTAGCGGATTTATTTAATGCTAGTTATCCTGACCGTGATCCAATTCCAAAGTCACTGAAAGAAGTGTTGAAAGAATTGTTGGTCGTTTACAAAGAACCAGTAAAATTAAAGATACATCAAGATATGGAAGATCCATAGATACTAATGATGAAAAAGCTTTAGTTCTATAAACGCTAATCCTCATCGATCTAGAGAGCAGCTCAACAAAATGATACTAGCGCAACATCAGTCCATCGAATTTTCAAGAGACACCATTATTATCCTTACAAAATACATCTAGTTCAGGAATTATCTAAAGACGATTATGACAGAAGAGTAAAATTTTGCGACACAATTATGACATGATTTGATGAAAATTGTCAGTTTTTCAATTGGATTTGTTTTTCTAATAAGGCAACATTTGAAATAAACGTTTTGTAAGTCGACAGAATGAGGTATTGGGCAAATGAAAATCCGCATTGATGAATGACAATCATACATAATATTCTCAGAAGTTGTGAATGTTTAGGCTGGAATAATATTTAATCATATTATGGGACCGTTTTTCATTGAAGGAATAACTTCAGAAAATTATTGTAATTTGTTAAGAAATCAAGTGATATCGGCTATTCAAGAAATTGCTGGAGAAGGATTGCATAATATTGGGTTTCAACAGAATGGGTCTCCAGCTCATTTTTAGCAGCTCGAAATCTTCTTAATATTTTTACTGATCGATGGATTGGTAGAAGAGATACAGTAGAATATCCACCGAGATCACTGGGCCCAATTAGACTCTTTTTATTGAGGGTACTTAGAGCTGCGAGAAAAAATAGTAGACGTTTCGAGTTCAATCACGCCAGATGTTATAACTGTTCGCCTAGGATATTGTCAAGTTGTCGACGACTTCGCGTTGTTCTCGCTCGAAAATCCCTTTCAAAGGAGCCCTCACTCGACCACACGTGTCATTTAAGATTTTCCAATCTCCTCATCTCTCATTATTTGATCCCAAAAATACCCAATCACTTATGTGATTGAGTGTTTTTGGGATCAAATAGTGAGAGATCTTATGATCCCATTGTATCCTTATAAATTTCAACCTTTACCTTGATCTATTCAAAAGTTATTTAGATGGTCCAGAACTTTTGATGGACATATATATATATATATATATATATATATATCATCTCTCTGGAGTACCGGATCGTGGGGACTCGAGAGAATATACATGTATACGAGGGTAGTCTGAAAAGTTTTGAGCCTTAACATGAAGATGACGTTACTCGTCAAAACCATTCTAGTATTACAATAGTATATGGTTTGAAAGACTTTTTGTGAAAATTTCAGCCATTTTGGACACTCAGTTGTTGTTTGACAGTCGTTTGTGTCGATGTCAATGTTTTTGTAAAAATGGAAAAAATTGAATATTGTGCCGTGATTAAATTCTTACATTTGAAAGGCAATACGCCTGCGCAAATTAAAATCGAGTTGGACACTGTTTACGGGGACTCTGCCCCATCATTTGCCACCGTAAAAAGATGGGCAGCTGAATTTAAAGGTGGTCGTACCAGCTTGGTTGATGATGAGCGTTCGGGATGGCCAAAAACTGCGATCACCGCTGATAACATCGAAAATGTTCATCAAATAGTACTGAACGACCGTCGAATCAAGGTTAGAGAGATAGCAGAGGCTATGGGCATATCGAAAGAACGCGTTTGTCATATATTGACTGAAGAATTGGATATGCGCAAGCTATCCGCACATTGGATGCCGCGCTTGCTCACTTTGGACCAAAAACGAATTCGAATGAACATTTCCAAGGCCCTATTGGCGCGGTTCAAGCAAAACGAATCAGATTTTTTGCGTCGATTCATAACTGTAGATGAAACTTGGATCCATCACTACACTCTAAAGACAAAAAAACAGTCAAAAATGGACTGCAAGGGACTGCAGTGGATTGCAAAGGGAAATCTGTTCCGAAAAAGGTAAAGACGATTCCATCAGCTGGGAAGGTAATGGCGACTGTTTTTTGGGATAGTCACGGAATTGTGTGTATCGACTATCTTGAAAAAAGTAAAACGGGAGCGTATTACGCATCATTACTTGATAAGTTGAAGGCAGAAATTGCAAAAAAACGGCCGCATTTGAAGAAGAAAAAAGTGCTGTTCCATCAAGATAACGCTCCTGCTCACACTTCGAAGATCGCCAAAATTCACGAACTGCACTTCGAATTGGTTGACCACCCACCGTATTCACCAGATCTGGCCCCCAGCGACTTTTTCCTGTTTCTTAAGCTTAAAGTTTCGCTTGGAGGACAGAGATTTTCATCGAAGGAGGTCATCGCATACGTAAACGCCTATTTTGCGGAGCAAGACGCCAATTTACTATTTGAAGAGGTTAAAGAGGTTAGAGTATCGATGGGAAAAGTGTATCGACTTAAAAAGAGATTATGTTGAAAAATAAAACTATATTTGACCGAAAAAATATTTGTTTCTATGTTAGGCTCAAAACTTTTCAGACTACCTTCGTATATGTATATTGTGATATATGTATTGTATATATGTGTATCATTGTATTGTTGACGTGTTATTCTAAACATGTTATTTGCGATAAATATCATCACATGCCTCTGTAATCGAAAGAATAAGATGCCTGCCCGATAAGCAGGAGATCCAGATTCGATTCCTGACTGAGATGATACTTTTTTGCAAAATAATTACAAGTTTTCACGACTGGTTCGTGGTCGGGCCCCGCCGTGACGCACACTCTCCCTTCTTATTTGATTATATATATATATAATCAAAAAACACGAATGTTATTATCTATTTGCGAGCTATTAAGATAAGCGGAATTCATATTTTTATACCTTTTAATAACAGCTGAATAGATTGAATTTTACGTAGGCTCAGTTTATAGTGTCAAACAAATCTATTACTTTTGGATACAGCACATTAGAGTACAGCATCTTCTTTAACACAGCTTATAGCGCTCAAATTTTAAAAGATTTTTTATACATATCTTTCGAAACGAAGATTAATATAAATAAATTTTATAAACAATAAGTTATAAAAGAAAATCACATGATGTGTAATATGACATATGCAGTGTACTTTCAATATAAAAGACCCCGCACAAAACCACGTTTTTGGTCCTCTGTAAAATTGACTGAAACTTTAATGTGTTATAGTTCATGACTTACTGATCAAAAATTTCCTTAGACACAAAGCTTGAAAATGGCTAGTTTTTTGCTACAGTCGTTGGAAATGTTGTATTTTATCATTATTTTTGTAATGTTCCAAATCTGTTTTTTATAATAAATTGAGAAATTTTAGATAATAATACACGATTTACCTATACATTTGAGAAAAGTTTATGTATATATGTGTTTGCCTATGCATGCGTGTGTGGGGCTAAATGGTCTAATATTATTTAGTTCTGAAAGCATATGTTTTAAAATGTTTAAAATGTTGGCGTAACAACAAGTAATACATACTAATTTTCATCCACTTACTCAGTCTCACACACACACACACACACACACACGCGCGCGCGCGCGCGCGCGCACATTCCTTGGAAGGAATTATCATTGATAAGATAATTCTAATTTATTAAAATAATTATTAAATATATCTTTTTGATAAGTTATTTAAATAAATTTATATAGATATATCAGAATTGTCTATATTAAATAACTCGAAAGCACTGTTATTTTAAATTAAGCACGATATATAATACAAAATCTGATTAGATTTTTACCTCTTTACATATTGATCCTAAAATATCATATAAGAATTGCCAATTTTTATTAGTACGTGTGCAAAAATTTGAATCTAATCATTCCATGGGAATTGAACACGTTCAAGTACAAATAATGATGATAATGCCCTAAAAGGACCTAATATGTCAAATTTAATGACATTATGACTTTGTAGTATGTAATTGTGTATGAATATTTCATAAAAGTCGTGAAATAAAGAAATACTAATATCAGTTAATTAATTAAATTACCATAAAGACAGTTACGAACAGTAAAAAGCTAAGTTGAAATGTTTATGTAAAACGATAATATTACATACCTTTATACATACAATAATATACATACTTTTATACGCATCTAAAACTATAATTTTAATTTCATTATTAATTTAAAATTTTACTTGTACACATATTCAATGCATTTGACAGACAAGAACCAATTGAGTGAACAACCTGAGACAAGTTTACTGCTCACTTACCGTGTCTCCTGATAATAATATTATTGACAAAATTTCATTTTATCGTTTTATTTTCTCTTTATGCAGTGATAAATTTTGTATAAACCTGCAAAAGAAAAAAACATTAAAATATTCAAAGAAATTCATTGAAGATAATTCTATCAAATAATTATTTAATGTATTTTTTTAATAACACAACAAAACGACTTGTTTCAAAGAACCTACTTGATAATAAATAATAGATAATAGATAATAGATTATGATTCATAAACATTAGTCACTGACACTCCGCAACGAATTATCACTAACTCACCGCGAAACTTAACGATATCGTCGACCGCCAATCGGATTTGTAAAAAAAGAGCAAGCATGTTACTTCGCTCTTTTTTTTTTATCTCAACTCGCTCGTTTTCGTTATGCGTATTGTAGTTAGAGATACATTTCCTAATGTTTCACAAAATCGCTAGGTCCTACAGTGGTTCTGACTTATCCGACATGATAATCTGCAGAATCAACAATCAATAATAAATACGCACGCAAAGGTCGAAAAGGACTCATTAGTAGTAATCTAGAATTTATAATTACATAATAAAAATAAAATTATGGTATATTTTGACTGATAAAATTTTTTTTCTTATTGTGGCTTTTTCATAACCATAAATTGATTTTGAAAATTTATTAATAGAAATGTAATTAAGAAATAATGACAAAATCACAACTCTTTTTATATAAGTATACATTTATATAAGTACTTTAAGTATGTGGCGGCTACTGCGATTCGGCCGCACCGCGACGCGCTGTTTCGCGCGGTCCCGCCGAGTACAGTAGTTCGCGCGCCCATCACTAGGTGGCGAAGCGCAGAACTACTTTCTCGTATCTAACTTTCACCGCCGGGACTATTTAAGAGTGGCAGCAAGCACCACTCATCGCCTCCAGCCTACCAGGATTAAGAGTTTTATTGGGACCTCTTTTTGGAGCTCAAGAGGCCAGCTCCGGCCTTAGCTCCATGTCACAGCCGGGAAGACCGACTGATCTCTGGTCGTACTCTGCAGCAACCGTAAACGCCGCGCAATCCGCCCGTGTCCGGGCGCATCTCCACAGCAGCCGTAAATGCTGTTTCATCGTCTCGTTCAGGCAGCCCACACGCGGCCGTAAACGCCGCCTAATTCGCCGTGTCCGGGCGACCTATTAACAGCCGCGATCTCATCACCGCCACCGACGCAACTCCGACGTCCAATCTCCGGACGTCATTTATGAGCAGCGATGCCGACCTCCGGCAGTCCCCAACACCAGCTGTAAGGACCAATAGCGCACGAACACCAATACCGTGAACACCGTCCTCCGTATAGCGATAGCTGTCACGAGTCCGTCGCCTTCGCGCACAAACCCCCCCGAGTCCTTCCGCGCCTAACGTTTTGGAAGACTACCGGGCACGACGTCGCCCCGACGGACTTCGGAAAAGGTCAAGCGTAGATATTTGGAGCTTTTCGGGATAACGTCCTCACCAGAGGACAGCCCGCCGAGACCAACTTCTCGGGATGGCAGCCTCCAACTCAGAGCATTCTCTGGAAATAAGTTCTGACAACTAATCTATCTGGCCTTTATGCCTTTATGCCATCGAATTCGGTCCGGTAGACATCCGGCCGCCGCGGCGAGACACCCTTTACGCCGAAACCGCTACGCAGATCGAAGGCCTCCCTGACGGCGATTCCCGAGTCGATGCAGAGACTTCGACCAGTCGCGCACCGAGAAGAGCGGGCGCGAGAAAAAGACGCCAAGAAAGGCTTCAAGAGCTCGCACATCTTCGCGCAAACACCACCGACTACGACACACCAACCATGTTCATCTGCGATACTCAGATCTGATACTCATTGTATTCTCTTTTCATGTTAAATATATGCATGGTTCTGATTTATTAAATGTGTTGAGGTTATTAGCGAAAAATCAGCAATTGTCAAACTCGCCGCGAAACACAATGACATCAATCGCCAATCGAACGCATGGAAAAAGAGTAAATATGTTATCTCGCTCGTTCTTTCGTTCTCTATCCTATTTATTCTCCAAAAAAGTCCAATGAGGTAATGTCCAGGCTTCTTCAAATAAAAGTGACAGGAGCAATAAAGCCAATAGCCGGATCTTCTTGCTGATGTGTATATTTATTTTAAATTAATTAATTAATTTAAATTAAATTAATTAATTCTGATTAAACATTTCGACCTAATTTAGGTCATCCTCAATGATCTGATGAATAAAAGGTACATTGAAAAAGTGAACAATGCAAAAATAATTTCAGCAATAATAAAACGGAGATCATATACAAAGGAAGAACTAAAGACTTACTAAAGCACATAAAACTGAAACGTTATTTAATAACAAAAAATAGTGTTACTGGTTTTGTCAAAAACATTGTGAGACTATATAATAAGAGTTGTTTCGTTATTGAATCGGAATTACAAATGTAGGTTGCATGTTTGCTAAATGTCATAATTGTGTTAAAACGTATTTATATGCCATCACGGTCGCAAATCAAACTCGCTCTCACAATCATGGATGACAGGCGCTATGAAAAGATGACATGTCAAACGTAAGGCATAAAACTGTATTTCAGTTAGAATGCAATTTGTCACTTATTATTTCGGATCAAATATATAAAATTAACTTATGATTAAAAGTGAATTAAATTCAAATAATTTAAATAGAAAATAGATAAAACGTTATAATTAACAGCAAAAACAAAAATAATACATGACAATAACAATAAATAAATAAAAACAATTAGGAAAATATAACAGTAATAGTAACAAAGAGAATAAATTGCAATAATATAGTTACAATAAATTTAAAGCTTTAGTTATTCTGATGAATTTTTTGAGATTATTGTATGAACTTTATGTCAGTCCCACGCTTCCGAGATCTCGCTGAACACCTTCACAATAACCGATCAACTACGCAAATAAGAAATGATAGAATGACAAAGCACTAACAATCGAGCAACAAAAACCCATCGAAAATAAGTGGAAATAGGAAGGGGGTGGCTTTTGGAGTAGGAGTAGAGAGAAATAAGATAGTGGGGAAGGCTATAAAATTAGGTGGGAGAAAATAAAAATCAGTATTCAAAATCAGTAGATAGCTATCAGCAAAGTGTTGCTCTGCTTATATAATTGACACCGTAAAGAATAGTGAAAAGCCAGCATCAAGAGTAACGAGGTACGGCGTTTCGACATACGAAAGGCGACGGAAAATAGATAGTTATCGCATGTAAGACTCGTGTTCAAACACGGACAGCAGCCATATTGCGTAAGAGACGATCGCTTTTGCTCGTTACAAATACTCTATATGAACGATGGAGACTCTTGGATAAATCCAACAGATCGCCAATAAAATACGGACATCGCCACATCGAGCCGTATACGCATTATATCGGCTTGTTTTCGAAAAGGACGGAAATGGTGCTAGCCGCAAACGACTGTGCGAGTTTCGTGGATTTGATTTTGACGGTGCATCACGCAAATTCCAAGCAAAGCTTGAATATTCTGGTGCTTTTTCGGTGAGTGACTTGACATTCATATGTAATATTGGGTTGTATTATACTGAAGATCTAAGACAGAGGATTAGACAAAGGATTATACAAGCACTCATGAACATCCAATCATTGGTGTTTGCACGTAAATCTCTGAAAGTGTTGCCAAGACGTTCGTGCGTTTGAGTGTGACGTATTCCTGGAATCAATTAAGAAAAGCTCTTAAAAAAGAGTTCAATCTTAAGATGAGCAGCGCTGACATTCATCGGAAACTTGCTAAAAGGAGGATAAAGAGAGATGAAAACCTTCAAGAATATTATTTATCTATGAAAGAGATAGCATCTCAGAGAGATGTTGATATCAAATCGGTCATTCAGTATATTATCAAAGGCATTCCTGAGAGCAATAATAAAGTAGTGCTGTATGGAGCCCAGAACAACGAATTCAGAGCTCGTCTTCGGACATATGAAAGGATGCAGGAACGAGCAATTATCAATAGCAAGGGCTATCAAAAAGAGAAACCAGCGAGTAAACCATTGAGGCACGACGCCAGGTCATCGAGGGACGATCCGAAGAAGACAGCAAAAATGGATAGATGCTACTGCGCAGAGAATGGACACCTAATGTATGTAAATTCAAGGACCGAGATAAAAAATGTTTCAAATGTAACGGTCTTGAATGACCACGAATCAAAAAACTGTCCGATTAGAAATGAATATAATAAGACGCAAATAATAAACAACAACATCTTAGTACAATCTGTTGACATAAATCGAATGTTTAAGAAATTGTGACAGAGGATAAAAATTTGCGTGCTTTGTGAGATATGGGCAGTCATCTTTTTTTGATGCGTAAAATGTTTTCACATCAATCAATGCATCAAAGTTGTGTAAATCACAAGTATTCAGTGATCGCTCAAGGGCAGACGCTTGGATATTTCCAAACGACGATTATAGTAGATAATTATAAATTTCCCTTAACATTTCACGTAGTTTTTTTAGAAGCCTTAAATGTCGATATAATTTTAGGTACCGATTTTATCAATCAAGCGGAGAATTATTAATCGGAATGGCGTAAAAGTTAACAAGCCTAGCGTCCCAATTTTTCTTTCACAAATTGTATTACAGCCAGAGGAAGACGAAGCGCTTCACACAGATTTGATAATTGACGACGAATCTAGAAAGACTGTAGAATATATGATATCAACATATAAGCCGAATAGAATTAAAACAACGGATATTGAATTAAAAATAATGTTAAAAAAAGAGATGCCTATTTACTAACCTTCACGATGACTGCCGCCAAAAGAGAGAGAAGTTGTCGAGGGTAGCAGGTAAGTGATTGGATACAAAAGGGAATTGTTGAACCGTACGTCGTCCGAGTACGCGAATCCGATAATAGTTGCAAAGAAAAAAGATTTCTCCTATTGTATCGACTACAGGAGACTAAATTGAATAATAGTAAGGGATAAGTATTCATTGTCATTGATCGAAGAACAAATTTAGACTTATTGATCGATGCTCGTGTACTTAGACACAATCGTGTACTTAGACTACAATCGATCGTAAGAATGCATTTTTCCATATTGATGTAGAAGAGCATAACCGTAAGTACACTGCATTTGTCACTCACCAAGCTCAATACCAATTCGTAAAAGTACTTTTGGATTATGTAATTCACCGCCTTTTCAACGATTTATCAATCACATTTTTCAACGATTTATCAATCATTTTTTTTCGACTTTTAGTTAATGATAAAGTCTTATTAATTTATTTAGATGACCTGATTGTAATCGCGTCTGATGTAGATGAGTAAAATGAGGGTATTAAACGTCTGCAACAAGTTCTCTAAATCGCGAGCGATTATGGACTGGACATTAATAAGAACAAATGCCAGTTGCTATAATCGAAAATTGAATATTTAGGACATATAATTGAGAATGATGAGATCCATTCATCTACTAGTAAAGTGCAGGCTGTTTTGAATTTCCCAGAATCGCGTTTATTAAAAGATGTTCAGAGTTTCTTCGAGCTTTCCAGTTATTTCAGGAAATTTATCGAGTTTTACATAATTAAAGTTAACTCTCTAAATGACATGCTGAGAAAGGAAAACTCCTTCCAGTTCGGCTTTAAAGAGAAAGAGTTTTTAAAAAATTGAAAGCAGAGTTGAGTCATCCAGTTTTGAGGATTTTTAACCAGAAATTTGGAACAGAGCTGCACACTGATGCGTGTAAGGACGATTTTGGAGCAATTTTATTGCAGAAGGACCCTGTTGATAATAAATTACATCCGATGTATTACATCCATAAGACAGATACGGAATCCCGATATATGAATTATGAGCTTGAAGTTCTTGCAATAATAAGAGCTTAGAAAAATTTCGGCATTATCTTTTGGGTATCAGGTTCAAAATCGTAACTGACTACGCCGCCTTAAAACGAACTATGAGCAAGATTATTGGATTTAGTAATAGAAGGCGCTTATTAAATTCATAAATAAAAGATCAGGAGCATAAAAACGAAAAACAGTATGTGTCAAAATATTCGTATATAATTAGTGAAAATAAATACATAAATTAATAAAAGAATCTAATAAACAACATTAATAAACGAATTTAATAAACAAATGTCGTTTCGACTTTACATTATATCATCCTCAGTGTGATAAAAATTGAAATTGGTCGAAAAACAAGACTTAAAATCATAATAATCTTAACAATACGGTCAAAAAAAAGAAAAGCTTCGCACATTAATTATCTAACTAGGTATATTCCATTGGTAAAAATTATATAAAATGAGGTTAAGAAACATGGTTATGTGTTAAAATTGTATAAAGACAAAAGTTACGTAGCATTTGGCGAAGTCATCGATGGTGAAAAGAGTCGGAAAAACAAATCTTTGCCTCCGATAAATTGTCGTTGAAATCGATATTGCGTCGGAGCATCTAGGTGGATGTATCATGGTGAATCCAAGTAAAGATACCATGCGACATCTAGGGAAATAATCTTAAAGCTACAGTCGCAAAGTCAAGTTTTTTTGAAAATCCTTGTCTTATTACTGATAAAGGCATTGCATTCTCTTTTTTAGAAGAGGAATTTTAATTAAGGAATATTGTAAGATTGAAGGAATCAAACATTCGATGATTACTGATCTACCGCGAGCTAACGATCGAAAGAATTAACAAGACAATCATTCATGTATTAATTAAATTCTTTCTGAATGATCCCACGAAATGGTGTAAACATGTATCTAAAGTTCAACAGACATTGAACTCTACATTCAAAGAAGCATTGACATGATTCCCTTCGAATTATTGTTTGGAGTAAAAATGAGGCAAATAGATGATTTGATGATTAAAAATGCACTTGAAAGAGAATTCCAGATGCAGTTCAAATAAAATCGTGACCAATTACGAGACCAAGCTAAGAAACAGATTTTGAAGATCCAAGATGAAAATAGGAAAACGTATAATCTAAGGAAACGTGAGCCAACCAAGTATAAAGCGAATGATTTAGTTGCAATCAAAAGAGTCCAAATGGAACCTGGCAAGAAGCTTCGTGCCAAATATCTTCCTCATAAAATCATAAAGATTAAGTCTAATAATCTTATAATGTCGAGCGCGCTGTATCCAGCGAAGGCTCCTTGAAGTCTAATACATGCGCGGAATATGAAGCCTTGTCCTTCGTATTATAGTCATCTGGATCAGATGATATTTTCAGGCCGAGTGTGGAGAGCTAAAGGGATTTTTTTTGTAATTCGTGCATAATGGGAATTGCGGGCCTATTGAACCAATATTTCCAACTGCTCCTTGAGGAGGAGTTAGTTCCGAGCGAGCGAGTGAGCGAGCTAGCGAAAAACGAGAGACACAAAATAAAGAAATAGCTCGGAGAGCGTGTAAGTATTTTGATTTTCGGCGACAGTACGTACGTTTGAAACTCTCAACTCTCTTTTTTCTACATTTATATGATTTCAAAAAAATGATTTTTCAAATGATTTGAAAAAAATAATTCAGTTTATTAATAACTATTAAATATATCTTTTTGATATATTTTTTAAACAAATATATCATAATATAGTCAAGAATTGCTCAACAATCTGTACAGACTATAGTATCTGAACATTTCTAGCTTTGGAAAAAAGCACAAACGCTACATAATGTAAAAGGACAATATCAAAATGACAGTATTTATATTGCTTCTTAGAACCTATCTGCAAAATAACAAATTATGGCACAAACATCACTTATACTCCGAAACAAATTATTACCAACTGTCAAACTCGCCACGAAACTCAACGACATCGCGGGAAAAAAGCATACTATCTCGCTCACTCATTCGTTTTCTACTTTCTTACTCTCGTTATGCGTATTTATTAATAATCAATCAGAATCGTGACATAAGGAGCAGAGACTGTAGAGATACATTAGAGATACATTAACCAATTTTACATGAAACATATTGTACTCTGCCCGCCAATGATTTGCTAGATTCTACAATGACCTTGACTTATCAGTGATCCGCTGGATCGATAAGATTAATAATGATAAATATGCGCTTATCGAAAGAAACATATTAGTAGTAATCTAGAAACATTTAAAAGTGTATGAATTATGATGGCAAGTAATTGTATGAGAAGAATACTCGACCAATTACTTAGCATAATTTATAATTCGTAGCACAACATGTCACGAAATATATGTTTATATAGATATAAAAATCGATACGAACGAACAATATAATGATAAAGATATAATATAATTTATGCATTTCTTTTTAAATTGGAGAAAGAGAGAAGAAAAATGGAGCAAATAAAGAGAATTAGTGTGTTTATTAGATATAATTGCTAATGTGTCCGTTTCGATGCACGCATATTTATTACATTATCAGTCTTATCGACCCTGCTCGATAAATCAGGCTGATAAGTCAGAGTTGCAGCACCCAGCAAACATTAAGTCTATTCTTTCTTGGCTGAAGTGGTTGTACTAGTTCACAGTTTATCTTTCTTTCTTAGACTGAAAGAAGAAAGATAAACTCTGAACTAGTGCAGCCAGTTCAGCTAAAAGGAACAGACCCATTGATTCGCCAAATTCTACAGTGACTCTGATTTATCAGTCTGATGATCCGCTAGGTCGATAAGATTAATAATGACATTTCGCGACAGACATTGCAGCCGTACAAAGGCGACGACGATAATAATGACGACAACGTTTCTTAAAATAAAAATTTTCAAATCGGACTTTACGTCCAGCAATATTTCCGCTCGTAGAGCACGTAGCAGGAAAATAAAAATACTTTTATTATGCAAGTCGAACTATCAAGCTATCGATCAAGCCTACTTAGAACTTGATCGGTTTAGCTATTATTGAGATTCGATAATTTCGAATGCTCGCATCTCGCCGACTCGCGTAAAGTCATATGATAGTGTTCTCAGTTGACACCCGAGACACTACCTGTCTCCTGATACGTGCAAATTTCTTCTAAAATTACGTTACATTATTATACATTTATTTGTATTAGAATATTATTTATATAAAAATTAAATATTTTTATGGTATAAATTAAAAACTTTTATTTTAATAATTTATTTCGCTACATATTAAGTAATATTTACATATTATTTGTTATATTTATTTTATGATATATAATACATAATTTTTGTTTTTTGAAATTATTACAAGTTACAAAATATTATATATATATATATATATATATATTAAAATTTTTTTAAAAAACGTAAGGACACTAAACATCTACATATATCTACTTTATATAAACAAAATTTTTTAATATATCTTAATAACAAAAAAAGATATAATAGAAAACTTGATATATAAAACTGACGTCAAGTTACAGTTACCAGTAAAATGTAACATACTTATTGCAGTTGTGTATATATGTATCAATTGCACTATTTTATCACGGATTCTGTTATAAATTCTAAATCATATAAAATGATTTCAAGATCAAACAAAGATTTGATATGTTCGAGTTACATTAAAATTACTCAAATTAATTATTGAATTATTGATATGATGGACGTAAGAATAACAATATAACCTATTTAGTAAAATAAAATAAAATATTAAATTTTATTTTATTTAGTCATTTGTATGTTTTCATTATTATATTTTTTAATGTATTGTCTATTAAATTTATTGCTTTCAAAACCAGATTTCTCTCTTTCAAAATCATATTTGCAATTAGAAATTTTTAAAAACAGTAATATTTTATATATAATTTTTAGAATACATTTAATTAATATTTAATTAATGAAACGATACGTTACAACACTGCAATCGTACAAAGGCGACGATGACGTTTCTTAAAATAAAAATTTCCAAATCCGACTTTGCGTAGCAATATCTCCGCTTGTAGGGCACGTAGCAGAAAAATAAAAATATTTTTATTATGCAAATTAAACTCAAGCTATTGCTCAAGCTTACTTAGAATTTGATCAGTTTAGTCGTTATTAAGATCCGATAATTTTGGCTCGAATCTCACCGATTCGTTACACAGAAGTCTTTCTCGGTTGACTTGATACCCGAGACACTAGCATGTCTCTTGATAATTGTTCTATTTATCGCGAATTCCATTGTATAAATTGTATAAAGCGATTTCAAATGCAATCAAACTGACGTATAAATATTTGGCACACTTTGGCCCTGTATTAAAACACACATATATACACATTGTTACTAATTTATAATATATGTGTAACGTATCGTTTCATTAATTAAATATTAATTAAATGTATTCTAAAAATTATATATAAAATATTACTGTTTTTAAAAATTTCTAATTGCAAATATGATTTTGAAAGAGAGAAATCTGGTTTTGAAAGCAATAAATTTAATAGACAATACATTAAAAAATATAATAATGAAAACATACAAATGACTAAATAAAATAAAATTTAATATTTTATTTTATTTTACTAAATAGGTTATATTGTTATTCTTACGTCCATCATATCAATAATTCAATAATTAATTTGAGTAATTTTAATGTAACTCGAACATATCAAATCTTTGTTTGATCTTGAAATCATTTTATATGATTTAGAATTTATAACAGAATCCGTGATAAAATAGTGCAATTGATACATATATACACAACTGCAATAAGTATGTTACATTTTACTGGTAACTGTAACTTGACGTCAGTTTTATATATCAAGTTTTCTATTATATCTTTTTTTGTTATTAAGATATATTAAAAAATTTTGTTTATATAAAGTAGATATATGTAGATGTTTAGTGTCCTTACGTTTTTTAAAAAAATTTTAATATATATATATATATATATATATATATATATAATATTTTGTAACTTGTAATAATTTCAAAAAACAAAAATTATGTATTATATATCATAAAATAAATATAACAAATAATATGTAAATATTACTTAATATGTAGCGAAATAAATTATTAAAATAAAAGTTTTTAATTTATACCATAAAAATATTTAATTTTTATATAAATAATATTCTAATAAAAATAAATGTATAATAATGTAAACGTATAATAATGTAACGTAATTTTAGAAGAAATTTGCACGTATCAGGAGACAGGTAGTGTCTCGGGTGTCAACTGAGAACACTATCATATGACTTTACGCGAGTCGGCGAGATGCGAGCATTCGAAATTATCGAATCTCAATAATAGCTAAACCGATCAAGTTCTAAGTAGGCTTGATCGATAGCTTGATAGTTCAACTTGCATAATAAAAGTATTTTTATTTTCCTGCTACGTGCTCTACGAGCGGAAATATTGCTGGACGTAAAGTCCGATTTGAAAATTTTTATTTTAAGAAACGTTGTCGTCATTATTATCGTCGTCGCCTTTGTACGGCTGCAATGTCTGTCGCGAGATGTCACTATTAATCTTATCGACCCAGCGGATCATAGGATCTATTAATGAATAGCGAATCAATATTCGCTGGATCCTGCAGTAACCCTGACTTATCGGCAGGGTCGATATATAATTTTACGATCATTCCGCAGTCTCTTTGCATATTTTTTCTCTTCCCGTAACCTCTTCGGATATCTCCGCATCCGTTCCGCAACTTTTCCGCATACTTCCGCAATGATTCCGCAACTCTCCCATAATTTTTCCGCATATTTCCGCAGTCTTTTTGCATATCTCTGCAATCATTCCGCAACTTTCTTACAATCTTTCACATATCTTTACAGTTCTTCCACATTTTTTCTGCAACCATTTCGCAACTCTTCCACAAACTTTTCACAACCATTCCAAAACTTTTTCACAATCTTTCCGCGTATCACCTCTTCCGCAACTCTTTAAAATTTATCTGCCGCCATTTTGAAAATTTTTATTTTTAATCATACGGACTTCAAATTTAAAAAATTTATATATGTTCATTTAAAATTAATATTTTGGCATAAGTGTGACCTTGAAATTCCAAAAATATTTTCAAGGTCATTTTTCATTTTTTTATTTTTATAATCTATAGACCTAGAGGAAGATAAATAATGCAATTTTGTATTTTAATTTTAAAATTTTTCTGCCACCATTTTGAAAATTTTTATTTTTAATCGTATGGACTTTATATTCAGTATTTATATATATGATATATTTATATATATTTATATACGCATAAACATTATACTCCGAAACGAACTATGACTAATTATCAAACTCTCCGCGAAACTCAACGATATCGTCAACCACCAATCGGACACATAGAAAAAGACTAAATAGAAAAAGACTAGATTGCTATCTCGCTCGTTCTTTCGTTCTCTATCCTATTTACTTTCATTGTATTGCGTATTATAGAAAAAAAATCTCAAGTTAAATAATAAAAAGTTGAGACGCGCTTATAGAAAGATAGTTAATACTACAAAATGTCTGATATCACTATAAAATTACCTTTTTAAAAAAAGGTAAAAAAAGGATGTCAAATATAGTGGATGCTTGAAAAAAAAAAGAAACTATTGTTAACCAAGTTAAAAAATAGAATCTAATTGACAATATCTTTTATTCTCTTTTTACTCCAATCCATATGGTAGTAGTTTTAAAAAAAAGTTATGTTATGAAATTGTCATATCTAATGCAATTCTAGTTGTGATCAAACTAAAAAATGAAATCTAAGTGCTAGTATCTTTATGATCTTTGTATTTATTGAAAAGCCTATTCTAACTTAAATGATACTAATTTTAATAAAAAAACAAAAAAATTTGTTTTCATATTGCTAACTCAACTGAAATGATATCATTTGTATAAAAGATTTGACATCAATGGCAAATTATAATCCAATCTTCCTATTCTCACCCAAATGATACTAGTCTTAATTCTTCAAAAAAAAAATTTCATTTCCACATTGCCAACTCAAAATTATAATGTGTAAAATTTGTATAAAAGATTTGATATCAATAATTGGCGCCGAGTCCTATAAACATTGAGCTACAAGCCTACCTTAGTCAAATTATATATTTCAATCGTATAAAAGATTTGATAAACCACTGTTTTAAAAAAATAAAACTCAAGTAGTAATATCTTTAATTTAAAAATAATAACCAAATTATATGTATATTTCTATTCATTTAAGACTTCTTTTTTTTAACCCAAGTGATAGTAATTATTTAACTTTAAAATATTATTATATCACAAAATTGCTTTACTCAACCTACGTTTTTATCACAAAGAATTAAAAAGTAACAGTATAAAATAAATGATAAAATTTTATTTAAATAAAAAAAATTTCTATGTAAAAACACTTAGCGCTGTTCAGACTAAATAAGGAAAATAATGAAAATGTAAAACTAATAATGAAATTATTTCAATGTATAAATAAAGGCAAAATTTATTGTTTAATATAATAATTATAATTTTATATATATATAATACATATATATACATTTATATATATATATATATATATATATATATATATATATATATTCACTTATGCGTGTTCTTTTTAGAGGTACGATCAGCGCCAAGTGTTCCTACATAAAAATTTTTTTTATTTAAAAAATATATATATATATTTTTATATATATATATATATATATATATATATATATATATACTGACATATTTATGTATTTATGATTAAATAAGTGTCAAAGATATTTTTCCAAATATATTGCTGATTAAAGTTAAAAAAGTATCAAATATATATATATACATTTCCGTGTGCACACATATTATGTGTATACACTTCTTCTAAATTTAAAATCGATAATCTATTAAAAGAAAAATATTTTTAAAATATTATTTTTTTGATTATTTATAGTTTACATTTATTTAGACAAAATATATATATTGTTAATATAAAATTTTCCATTTATTCATTTGTATTTTCCATTTAAATATAAATGAATATATATATATATATATATATATATATATATGGATTTATATTAACAATATATATATATATATATATATATATATATATATATATGGATTTTTATTTTTCTTTAAAATTATAAAATTATAAAATTATAAAATTTTTAAAATTTTATATATTTATAAAACTTTTAAAATTTTATATATTTATAAAATCTTTCATATTTTATGTCCCATGTGTAAAGATAGAAAATCTCTTGATCATATTTGGTATGCAGAAAAGTGAGTGCAAACATAGAAACCTTGCGGCAAAAATTCAATCGTTTGATTATTTACTTGGCAGATCAAGTCACCCAAGTTACCTCTTTCACTATTGTTTTATCATATATTGTCAAACTGTCTGAACCGTCCTTTGAAAACATTTTTTAATAAGCATCGTTATTCTATTAATATACAACTTAAATTGTTGACATTTAAAAGTTGTAATTAAAAAAATTTAAAAGTTGGAATTTTCTGAAAAACATCACACATACTTTATTTTTTTACATGTATATTATTAAAAACAAAAAATATTTTTTTATAAAATATTTTAATATAATATATAAATAAAATCATATTTCTTGTATATTGCATATTATTATATTTAATATATGCATTGCGTATTGCGTATTATATGATCGAGATTATCGAACTTCAAATAAAATAAATTTTTAATATGTTTATTTCGATAACTTGAATTCAAATTGCATAAAAAAAGTTTTTATTTCTTTCTATAAATAGACACGATGCAAAATTAAAATATATTTAAAATAAATTTAAAGTGTTTAAATGTATAAATTTTTATTAAAAAACATTTTGATCATCATCATCGTTATCCTTTATATGGCTGCTTTTGCATCACTAAATGACTTTAATAATAATGGACAACCTTAAATTTTTTTATTAGCTATAAATACAACACACTTATTTTTATTTTCATACACATCTGAAATCCCATTTTTATATGTTTGCATATCTACATACATTTTCACATACGTTTCACGCATTTATTCTTTCACATAATCATGGATCTTCATACCTATCTTCACTTCACTCATACCTTTCATACATATTTTAATTAATTATTTGTAAAAGGAGGGAGTTTAAAAACGGTTAATTTTGTGAACGGACATGTTTAAAACCTATAGTTATCATTTTAAAAAAGTTCATAAAGTTATAAAAGAAAGCTTATTTACTCGAGAAAGCTTGGGAAATCTTTCAAAAATAATAAAATATGTTGTTTGAATGCTTTGCAAGAAAAACTCATTTTGTTTCTAATAAACGATGATAGATTTTAAAAGTATGTAATACATGTTAATACATTAAATACTGTAAGCATACATTACTAGAAAGATCCACAAATACTTATATACATACATGGTGAATCATTTTAAGTGGCATTGAATTTTTTCAAAAACCAAAGCTTGTATCGAAAAATGTTTTGTACAAAAGTTTTATGAGCTCAAGAGTGATATAAGATAGTGCCATTGATTTAATCTTGGGTGTACCAAAGTCAAACCAATTTTATATTACTCTTGATTTTATACGATTTTATATTACTCTTGAGATCATAAAACTTTTGTACGAAACATTTTTTGATTGAAAAAATTCAATGCGCCACTTAAAATGATTCACTCTGTATGTATATAAGTTTTTGTGGATCTTTCTAGTAGTACATTCTTACAGTATTTAACGTATTAACATGTGTTATATACTTTTGAAATCTATCATCATTATTTATTAGAAACAAAATGAGATTTTTTTTTTTGTAAAGCATTCAAACAACATATTTTATTATTTTTAGAAGCTTTCATAGATAAATAAGCTTTCTTTTATAAATGTATGGATTTTTAAAAATTGCATAGGTTTTAAATGTATCTGTTTAAGGCCAAAATTGGCCAGAAGAGACTTTTTAGACTCCCTCCTGTTTCATTCCCCGATAGCAAAATCTGCAGGAACAGATTTTGAACAGAACCTGCTACCAATATTTGATGACAAAAAAGCAACAAATTGCATACAGAGTCTATAATATCTGACAATGTGAGCAAACTCTCCTCAAAAATATGACAAAGCTTGCTGACATACTATGCCAACAAATTGCTAACAAAAACCGAACAAAGCCTGTCAATATGCTATGTCAGCAGATTGGCAGCAAAAATCGAGCAGAGCATGTCATTACGCATATTTAAACACAATAATTGGAAAACTACTGCTAAAACGTTCGTTTCTCACATGCAAAATTTATCAAACTTTCTATATAAGTGAAATCATAATCAAAATTTAAACATGCATTTATTATTTACGTATTTTTATGTTTGATGCAAGACGTAATCGTTCAACAATGAAGTTAAAGCAAACTCTGCTCGATTTTTGTCGCCAATTTGTTCGCATAGCATGTGAGCAAGTTCTGCTCGGTTTCTGTCGCCAATCTGTTCGCACAGTATGTCAGCAAACTCTGCTTGGTTTCTGTCGCCAATCTGTTCGCATAGTATATCAACAGGCTCTGCTCGATTTCTGTCGCTAATCTGTTGGCATAGCAGGCTTTGTCGACAAATTCTGAGCCTAATGCGGATACAGATGGCTATGGATTTGCAGTCAATATCTGATCGAATTTGTTGCCAATCTGTTAACAAATTGCTAGTATTTTGTTTGCTGGGTTGAAAACTGATATTTGTCATAAATTTTGAATTATTTTACAACTTAATTTTATATTTTCAGAAAATATGCGCATGCCCTAATATTTTTTATTGATTTAATATCATTCATAATAAAATTTTTATAAATTTTAAAGATCAGATTTCCTTGATTTTATTTTTTAAGTTAAATCGTGTATATAATATTTTTGACGAATAAGTTCTTCGATTTATTACAAGATGACTCTTCTCATGAATTGCTTGATGATATCAGTTTCTATTGACTTACAGTTACTTAAGTACAACTAACAGATCTCACCCGTTTTTGAATTTATAAAGTAGATCTTTGCGCATAAAGTAATTATCATAACTATCCTTATCTTTTAGAATTTCAATCAGAACTATTGTTTCGCGATATTGTTCTTGCTGTTTTTTAACCTGCGAGATAATTGAATATGTTTCAAGTTTTTTTGTACATCGTTCGTTGGAAGACCGCACAATCGGTAAATATTTTAAATTTTATACCTAATAAATAGATTCGAAACTTTTTAACTGCTTCTAATATCTCTAACTCGTAGCTTGAATAGTTTTTTTCTTCGAATTTAGTTTTTTTGCTCATATAATAAACTGAAGATGATAAACTGCAAGAGATTGTCGAGCGATTGCTGTAGTAAGACAGCATTGTATCCATTTATACTGGCATCCGTATGCAATTCCGTGGTGTGTTGCGGATGGTATATTTTCAGTACAGGATTTCGAATTAACAGCATCTTTAGTTTTTAGAATGCATTTCTCGCAGTTTCAAAAACATAAGGTCGATCTTTCTGTAGTAAATCACTTAAGGACTTGGCTACAACAGAATATAAGGAAATAAATTTTTTTAAATATCCTGACAACCCCAAAAAGGGGGTTCTGGATGTTTTTCAATCCCGTCGGTTCCAGGTAATTAACTACAACTCTGATTTTGACGAATAGATTTTTTCTATTTTTATTACATGTCCTAAGAATTCAATAGTTTCTTTGAGAAAGTGGCATTTCTTAAAATTTAGTTGTAACTCGTATTCGCTAATTGTTTTTAATACTACTTTTAGTCGGCTTAGAGTTTCCTGTTCATTAGTAGCCGGCACAATTAAATCATCTATGTAAAGTAATACGATATTTTGTCTAATTAGATCCCAAAAAGCTGCATTTATAAATATCATTAAACAACTCTTGGCGAGTTGCATAGGCCAAAGGGAATTTTTAGAAATTGGTATTGCCCCGAGTGCGTTACAAATGTTGTGTATTTGCGACTTTCCTTTTCTAATACATGAAAGAAACCGTTTCTCAAATCCAATGTACTGAATACGCGGGCATCCTCTAGTTTATCTAATAAATCCTCTATCAAAGGCAACGGATGACCATCCTTTTCAGTGACTCTGTTTATTTTCTTATAATGTATACAAACACGCGAAGTGTTTGTATACATTATAACCTTTTTCTTCACCAGAATCACCGGATTTGCATATTCAGATGTGCACGGCTCAATTATATCGTTAGAAATCCATTCTTCTACTTGTCGCTCGACAATCTCTCTCTCCGGTCTCCAGGCAATCTACGCAGTTTTTGGAAGATTATTTTTTTCATCCTTAAGAACAATGCGCATATTAATATCCGTAGTTTTACATTTATTTGTCTCATACGCTTCCACCAAAGTTTCAATTTCCTCACGCGTGTCTGGATGTATTACCGATACTAAGAGATCGTTTGTCGCGTACGTCAATCTGCGTCAAAAACATAGTAGGTGCCACTTTGCGAATTGTTATTCCGTCTACATTGATAATCATTTCCGCTAGACTTAAGATATCGCTTATAACGTTTGTATTCGTCATTTGGGACAACATGTATTGTGCATGGAAATTGTTCATTATTTATATTAATTATTGTTTGGAAGCAGTTTAAGGATCGCACTTCGTTCTTACTGAATCCAGTTAAACAAATAATAGTATCTAATAATTGACCTGATTCGGTTTTGTTATAAATATCCTCACGCACTACTGTAACTTAGCTGTATCGATTAATGCATTTAAACAAATATCCTTTATAATTACTCTTTTAGATTTCGTTTATCTGTGGCGCGATGATCGTACTAACTAACGCATGCCTTTTCTCTGCCTTATTCTCTTCTACTGCAAAGTTGTATTGTACGCTGTATCGAATTTTTGGCATTTAAAACATTTTTTGCCTAATTCTTTCTCACTCCTTGGATTTGTGATCCGCAATTAGCATCGCACCTCCGAGTCTCGTTCCTCTTTCTTTTCCGTTTTCTTGGGCACTCTCCTTACTATCCCTTTTCCTTGTAATGTTTTCTTTCTCTTTATCGCCTTTTGCTCTCTCTCTGGATTCTTCTTACGAATGATCTCGTAAGTGTTTTTAGTTTTTCTTTAAAATCTTGTAAGCCTCTGGCTCCATACAATACTAGTTTATGGCTCGAATGCTGTCTGGAATGCTATCTATCACGTATTGAATAAGTGCTTCTGGTTCTATTTTACCACGCAACGCTAGTTCTTTCATAATTAAATAATATTCTTATGTCGCCTCATTTCTTTCTAATTTTCGTTTGCTTAATATCTTGTGTAATTGGCCGCTGTTTATTTTGTCTGAGAATTTATTCTCTAGGGCAGTTTTTAATTTTTGCCATGTTCTAGTCACGCCTTCACTCTCGATTAATATTTTGGCGAGTCTAGTTAATAATTTTTTTGCGAACACCATCTTTTGAAGTTTCGTCCATTCGAATAAAATGGTTGTATCTTCAAAATCGGCTATCTCCACTTTTCTATTGGATAAGTGTCCTTGTTGTTGAAGGTTCTGATCGAGCCTTCCAGATTTCTATATATCATTAAAAACGCGGCACGCATCCGCTCGTTTCTTTGTGTGGAATGCTGACTTCCGATCTAACTTTGCACTTCTACACTCGCGTTTTCGTCCTCCTCGCTGTCTTCTTCTGTCCTCTCATCGTCTTCTTCAACGTCTACAGGCACTAGCGTATTTAGGTCCATTAGTCCTTTGCAAATCCGTGTTATTATTTCTTCTTTGCTACTATTCCAAACTGAGAATGTTACAGCACGATATGAGATCACCGACAGTTAATTATTGTGCGTATTCCACTTGACGTAGTTTAGCAAACTTTCTGCGAAGTCAAACCCTCGGAAATCTCGAAGGTGTTGCTGGTTCTTCCGATCTCCTTCTTCTTCAAAAATGAATTTATGTAAGGCCATAATAGCGAATATCGGCGCTACCCGAATCTTCTATTTTATGGCTTCGATTTGCGCGAGATTTTCCATCTTAAATTGTCGTCTAGTATGTATCTCGCAATAACCAGCAAATGAATCATCGTTACGTCGTCGCGTCGTCACGCAGCTGTGTTAATGGCCGCTCTCACTTCGTTTTGTAATATCCGTAATATCTTTTCTTGTCGTCGTCTTTTTTACTCACCACGATTCTATCCCGGATGAGCCCCCAATTTGTAGGACAGATCGGGCACAATGAAATGTACACTACTCTCCCCATTAGCAGGATCACAAATTGTCTTTATTACAAAAGGTCTTGCTTGCGTTCCGATTCTCTTTCACATACACGCATGCACGCAGGTGTGGAATAAGTACTGGAACCGTGCATCAGTAAGCAGAAAAGTAATGTAGCTGAGCAGCCTGAGGTACGCGATGCTTTTTTTTTCGATCGTCCGACGCAAGTTCGAATCCCCGCAGTGTTAAATTTTTTTTTAAGTAAACGTTATTACTTTTTAATACAATTAATTTTTTTTTAATTTATTTTTTTTAAGCTAAAATATTGTTGCACAATTTTCGTTATGAATAATAATAAATAACAAGAGTTTAAAACATTTTAATTATTTATTATAAAACTTTGTGTATGTGTGACATTGCCGTACAATTTTGTGAATAAAATCAATGTAAAAGCATTGAGAATTATTAGTTGGTAAGAATCATTATAAAATATTATAAGCATTTATTTATATATTGTTGTCATAATGTAAATCAGTTATGTTTTCTTTTAGATACTCACAGCATGAAATGTATTTGTAAATAATAATTCATTTATAAAATGTTCATAGTGTACGTTCTACTTATGTTTTAAATATTTCTACATTGATTTTCATCCACAAAATTGTACGGCAATGTCACACATATACAAAGTTTAAATAAATAATTAAAATTTTTTAAACTCTTGTTATTTATTATTATCCATAGCGAAAATTGTGCAACAATTAATATTTTAGCTTAAAAAAATTAATTAAAAAAAATTAATTGTATTAAAAAATATAATGTTTACTTAAACAAAAAAAAATTGACACTCCGGGAATTCGAACTCGCATCGGTCGCACGAAAAAAAGTACCGCGCACCTCAGGCTGCTCAACTACGCCGCTTTTCTGTCTATTTACACACAATTCTAATATTTACACCACAGCTGATCGGGCATTCAATTTTACTTGCAATTTTCTCAGAAACCAAAGCCTATTCACATAAACCATTTTACCGTATTACTACATCCAACCCCCTCCTTCGAATAGGCTATGACTCATCCCATTTGGAATTTTATAATCGGGATCATCTTCTTGTAAGTGAAAATATCCTAGATAGCCAAATATGATATAGCATATTAAGCGAACGCATTGCATGTGTTGCTATATATTTGCCATATATTTGCTGACATCGAAATAGGACACGTAACGAATACAACAATATACCTGCCTGTGCAATCAGTTGACGAAATTTTAAGGGCAAATGGTTAGTAATAGTAGTATGTTATATTATCAGCAATATATCAACAACATGTCACCAACAAATGATTAATCATTTCATCTTGAGCTTTATGATGAAAACATGACGGCAACAAAACATATATAATGATTTCCATCCGTTGTCACATATACATTTTCAAACATGAAGATTTTTAATTGTAGTTCAATGTTAACAAAGTGTTGATAAAATGAAATGTTACACGTTTACGGCAACTTTTCAGCAAAAAGACATATAGTTTTCGAAATTTATATACAAGTTGTAAATATGCATTTCTAATTACACTTACAAATATACATATATTATCCTAAATAACTGATGTATGTACATTGCAACTTTATATTAATCATATTAATATAGTATAATAAAGTATAATAAACATAATATAGTATAATAAAATAAAATAAGAAAATAAAATAGAAATATGAATAAAAATTAACAACATTCCCTGATTAATTAATACAATTTTGATTGGTAGTTATATTAGAAGCGTTTTTGAAACAGATTGTTGTCTTGAAATCTGTTTAAAAATTTCTTCTGATATAATTTTGCTATTTTATTGCTATTTTGTTAAAAAATGCGATATTCTGGACACACGTTGTTTCAAAAATAATAAGTTTATATATTCTCTATTACCTCTTGAACATTGTCGGTGTTGTTTCAAAATATTTACAATGCACAACTCTGGTAAAAATTATGGATAGAATCGGACAAAAATGGATATGATTTCTATTGGCTAAACTGTAAATTGTTGATTTTATCTGTATACAGACAGCTAGAAACCGATAGAAATCTTGTCTGTTTCTATCCGTCATTTTTATCAGGGAAACTAACACAGAATATTTAGTTGGTATATTATCAGCATATGCAGCATTCGTTATTTGGCATATGTTGCCGTTATATGTTGTTGGCACATGTTGTTGTTAACATGCTGTTGAGTGTGGATAGTATACCGATGATGACGAGTTGCTTTCAAGTTGTCTGATTTGCTATCAACATGTTGGTAATTGCGGATGACAAATTGGCAACACGAGTTGTCGTTAAGTTGTGAATAGTAGATTGATGTTGACATATTGCCATCGATTGTCATTATTAAAATTATCATTCCATTGAGTTCAATGCGACAGACATAATGCTGTCTTACCTTATCCCGAGTTTGTTTAAATTAGTTGTTGCAACGACTTTCGGCTATATGACAGCAAATTTGAAACGTTTTGCTGTCTGGGATAATGTAAGAATAAGCAAACTAACAGCAAAGGACCCAGAAGTACAAATACAACATAATAAAATCCAGGATTCTAAATATGGGAAAAGATATAGACAATTATGTATGATAAGGATATAATATTTAAGGAAAGGTAATCATTTTCAAAGAATTATTGCGAGATTTAGATACAGAAACGAAGAATTAAATAATAGATACTGGTGCGAACAGGATAAAAACGTACATAAGCTGTGCCATACTGAGATTGAAACATTAGAACATTTGGCGACATGTATAATAGAAATAAGAGATAACATAAGAATAAATCAGTTGTTAGGAGAAAAGGGGAAAGGAGTCAGTTGAATGAAGAAAATCATAAAAGCAAGGAAAGAAAATAAACCCAAAGAAAGTATAGAAAAGTAGGAAGATAAGCATATAGTAAAGCCAGAAAAAGATTTAACCAAAGTAACTAAGCTTAAGAAAATATTTATGTATCATGTTACATAAATACATTTTAGGTTACACAATATATTTTAGGTTTATACATTGTTATCAAATTAAGAATTTATATAAGATAAGATCGATGTAGAACCCTTTCAAAGTCGAAAGGCATGAAATAAATATTGTTGCGGCCGTGCAGTGTTCTGTTCGGCGCTGCTGAAATTAATCAATATCAATCGATAAGAGTTTGAATAGAGGATCGGCCCTTGGCAACGCGTCATTCTCCGACTGTTATACAGATTTGACGGCCAGATTCCACGGTGGCCGGACGCGTTTCTGTACCGTTGTACCGTTTGTTTAATAAAGAGCGAGCTTTTCTTTTAACAGTGTTCTTCCTTTCCGAAAGCGCTCCGCCGAGTATCACGATCTCGGGAAGTAACGCCGCGAACGCGACAATATATATCTATCCAATGTAAGAATATTCTCTTTACATATTATTTACATATTATTCTCTTACATATTATTTATATTTTATATATAAAAATAAATAAAAAATGAAATAAAAATATTTTAGACTGCCCTTGTAGAGATATGTAAGACAAATCACATGTCATGAAGAATATTTATAGAAACAAAAATAACAGTCAAATAATATTATTACAAAATATCGTAGAATATTTAAAGCTCTTGCTAGTTATTAAAAAAAAAAATGTTCAATAAAATAACGTTTACACTTGACAAAACAGATTTATAAAATATACTAAAATCTTATCCTTTGATAAACGTTAACTAAATATTATATTTACAGAAATAAATTGTCTAATTAAAAAAATAAAACTTAATTTCTAGATATATAATTATTTATAATCAAAATGAGAATTTCTCATATGATATATTTTATTTTAAGATCTGTTCCATTGATAGATATTTTCATTATAATAATGTATTTTGCAAAAATTTATTGAGTGTTTTTTCACTTTTGTTATCAATCCAAATGACTATAGAAATCATTAAACCTTAATGTTTTACTCTTCTATCATAAAATTGATTTTATAATAAAATAGGGATTTAAAAATTAAAAACTAAGAATTAATAAAAAATTTTTTAAAAATTAAAAAATTAGAATTACGTTAGAAAAATAAAAGTCGTTTTAAAAAGAATATATTTATATTTAAAAATACAGTTTGCCAAGTAAGAGCGTAGTCGGATTAAATAATGAAAAAAATTATTAAAAAAATTTTTCAAGTACATATATGCATTGTACTCGATCAGGACAAAGATCAATTATGTTAATGTATCCAGTCATCACCGATGTCAATAATTGCTTGGCATCTCCGAGGCATGCTTTCGAACAAATTGACGGCGTATTCTAACGGCAAGGACCTCCAAATCCGACAAATTTCGCGAGATAATTACTTCAAAGTGTATGTAGTTTTCCACAAAACTTGTACTTAATGTATGCCCACACGTTTTCGATGAGATTTGCATCGGGCGACTACGACAGTCAATCCAATATAATGATACCAGATTGCTTCTTTCACTCGATACAGAGCTTGCTGCGATGTTTGGGATCGTTATCCTCCTGTAGAATCCAGTTCTCATTTTTGTTGTAAACTAACGTTTGGCAGATAAAGTCTTTTTGTAGATTCCCAACATTTTCTCGACGTTCAGGTTGTAGGTAAACAGCTGAAAAGTGCCGAATCCCTGTTTTGTGAAGCAGCCCTAAAAATGCATTTTTATTCTGTGTTTAAAGTCCGATAAATCTATTGATGGAGGTTGACCAAGCTCGCGTGAGGATACAACGTACTCATATAGAATTCGTCGGTAAAAATTACGTTGCTAAAATCTCGGTCAATGTTCTCATGTGCCCAAATAAGTTATTTTGTCACATTTTTTTTCAGTCAACAAAGGTTTGTGTTGTACTATTTCAGGTGATGAGCACGGAGATGGTGGTTCGGATTGTTTCATACGATATATCGAAACATTTTTGTTTCAATTTGACTTGTTCTTGACGCAGTGTTAAGCCAGAATTTTGCGAAAACAGATTCATTATCTTTTTATCATCGTTTTTATTCAATTTGCCTATCAAGCCACGTTCGTAAATCATCGACATTTTTTGCAATATTATATTGCTGCCCCCAGTTCTGTGCGAAGTGGGCTTTCGATTTTCTCATGTACTTAATAATGACCGCAGATTGCGACATTTTCGGATCTTTCGGGTGAATGCAAAGAATAGTCTCATAGCGCGACACATATTTGGCACTCACGATAACTTACTTGCATGTTTCTCTTACAAAAAAATCAATGACAACTGAATCTTTCTTGACAGTGTATCAAAGACAAAGTTTCCATCTATCGACTTAGAAAAGATTTAGAATCGTACCTTTTACCAGTTATGAATGAGGGTCGACCATCCTGTTATTTAATAGACAGTATAGACAGTATAGAAAAATATATAAATAAAAGTATAAATGTATGTAAAATTATATTAATTTATAGTTCGTTTAATTTTATGATAGGACATGTGCATATAACTTTTCTTTGGTGTAGGTATTATTTACAATCAACTTACAGCCGAACCGTATCTTATTTTTGGCATATATAGCTTTCAATAAAAATGTGAAAATATAATATTTACATTGTCAAAATTTAATATTACATTGTCAAAATAATATATAATAAGAATAAATAAAGGTTCAACATTTCTTTGCTACTTTTGCTAGAAAATTTCTACGACACTTCGATAGAAATTAATTGCTAAAATCATTGAAACTGAAAATGAAAATAAACATAAATAACTCAAACATTACTGAATATGTTTCAATATAAATCATACATTTAATACTGAAGCATTAAGAATAATTATTAATAATACAAGAAAAATGTTGAGGCAATGTGAGGAGCAAAGACACAAATCTTAGATAATGAATAATTTTATTATGCATACAAGAGAATTATAATAAAAGATGACGCCGGTATCGAGAGAGGTTTTACATGTACCGCGCATGTAGCCCCACGGCGGACAAGGGCAGCGATCATGAAATTTTTCCCCTAGCATAAATTATGAAAAGTGAAAAATTTTATATGAAATTGTAAAAAATAAAAATGTTACGTGAAATGTGAAATCGAAATGGCTGCTGCATAACATGTTATTGTAGACGAAAATTTAAGAAGAAATGAAAATGAATTGCGTGTCACACGAAAAATATTGCGTGACACACAAAATCCTTTTGATATTCCAGAAAGAAGATTTCAGGAATTATATAGGTATAATGTTAATATTAATTAATATTAGGGTAAACTCGGATGATCATATCTTTTTAAAATGCAAGAAACATACTTTATTTTTGTAATTTTTTAATAATGTTTGGTATATTACTTCATTAAAACTTAAAGTAAATAATAGTATCGAAATTAAGAAAACTTAACAGAAATTTAATATTACCAAAATATTATAACTTATCTCAGTTTTAAAGAAAAGATATCCATAATAATAATAACAAATAATATAAATAATAATAATAATAATAAATATAATATGATATATTAATAACAAAATATATAATATAATACATAATATATTAATAACAAATGTATATTTGACCAATCCATATTTCTGTAGGCAGATAGAGCAAGTTAATTAAGCAAAAAATCCTGTGTCATTTTACGAACTTCGAAATATTGGGTTGTCGGAAAAGTCATGATGCATTTTTGTAACAGATGGTGTTAGTTCATTTTTGGAAGTACTAGAGTTATTCGTATCTATGTTATTGCTATGTCATTTGACAGCTCACTGAATTCTAGCTTCATTCTAAAAAAAAAATTGAGCGATTTGGTTGAGTTTTGGAGATTTTATAACAAGTTAAAGATGGAAAACCAAACTGTGCATTTTTGCCATATATTCCTATTTTACTTCTATAAAGGGAAGAACGCGCGTCAAGCTTGTGAAAAGTTGCGTAAAGTTTACGATGACAATGCTCTACAAAAACGTCAGTGCCAATGATGATTCACGAAATTCCGTGCTGGTGATTTTGATCTCAACAACACTCCTCGGTCAGGAAGGTCCACCGAGAACGATGATGACAAAATAAAGGCATTGATCGAATCCACGTTACACGACACGAGAGATTGCAGAAATATTGAACATCCATCATTCAAGCATTCACGATCATCTGAAGAAACTGGGATAAGCAAGCTCGATATTTGAGTTCCTCATGAACTCAAAGAAGTTCATTTGACGGCGCGTATAAACATTTGCGATATGCTCATTAAACGTGAAGAAAACGATCCTTTTTTACGACTGATAACTGGTGATGAGAATGGATTGTTTATAAGAATGTGGTGCGCAAACGATCTTGGTCCCGATGAGATGATTCGCCTCAAATGACATCAAAAACAAATATTCATCAAAGGAAGGTTATGCTTTCAGTGGGATTTTAAAGGTGTCGTGTTTTTCGAGCTCCTACCAAGGAACTAAACAATCAATTCGAATATGTACTGTCGGCAATTGGACAGGTTGAACGAATCCATCATCTAGAAACGTCCAGAGCTCGTTAATCGTAAAGGAGTTGTGTTCCATCACGATAACGCGAGACCACACACAAGTTTGACCACCCGTCAAAAATTATTGGAGCTTGGATGGGATGTGTTGCCACACTCATCATATTTGCCTGATCTTGCGCCATCAGACTTCCACTTGTTTCGCTCTCTTCAAAACTCCTTGCATAGTATAACGTTTAATTCAGATGAGGCTGTAAATCAGCACTTTGTTCAGTTTTTGGCTGATAAAGACAGGTTCTTCTATGAACGAGGAATTATGTAACGGAGCGCATCCCTCCGTTCCGTTCCTCCTCCGATTTTCTCCCGACCGACCATCCACCGGGGACCGTCGAATAACAGGCGGAATGCGGCAGTGGCCGCAAGAGGCATTTATGCCTCCTTTTTTTTTAAGTATCACGATACGCGAACTCCGAAGCGTCGGAGAATACCACGAAAACATGTGTGTTTTCGTGGTATTTCCTCGCACCGCGCCACATGTCGCGCCACCAAGCGCTAACGCACTCCGCATCGCACTACGCACCGTACCACCGAGCGTGAATGCGTCCCGCGCCGCACCGACGCCGCGCCACGCAAGCGAGCGAGCATACCGCGCCGTTACCTTCCCACCGAATTCCTTCCTTACCCTTAACCATCCCCCGCTCCTATTCCTTCTAATCCCCAAAAAACGAATTATACCCGATCCTTTTTTCCACTCCTGGGGAGAGGGATGCTAACCCCCGAGATCGACCAATCCGACCGATCCGATCGAAAATACCGAGGTCAATTTCGGGTATAAAAAGGCATCGCTCTCCACAGGAAAGCACTCCTCGTTGACTCCTGTTCCTAGCTCGTTTTCCGAAAGCCCGAGTCTCAAGGAAGCGAGCATCCGAAACAGGTAGCAAGCCTGAGTTTTGTTGGGGCCCTCTCCAACGCGCCAAGTTCGCTTGGCCTGGCCGAAAGCCGTCTCCGTATCTCGCACGGCAAGCCGAGAATTGCTGGGGTCTCCCCAGCGCGTCGAGTTCGCTCGATCCGACTCCGCCGTTCCCGAGATTTCTCCGCCGGGCATCGGGGTTCTCCCCGATACCACCTCTCCGAGCACCAAGGTACGCCCTGGTCGGCCGAGTACACTCGGCACCGCCACCTTCTTCTCCGCACACAGCTGAGGCCCTCCCCGGCTGGCCGAGTTCACTCGGCATTCACCAAGACAGACGAGGGGCGCACCCCCCGTCAACCGAGCCCTCTCGGCAGGGAACGGGCACATCCGTTCTCCGATCTAAACGATCCGACGATCGAGAATATTTACCCTCGCGACAACACCCGCGACACGCGTGCACGTTTTAAATCACCGCTGATTTAAAAGTCCGCGACGAACACGTGCGACACCGCCGCCGTCGCGCGCGCCCCACGCCATCGAACTTCGCGCCGCGACCAGTATCGCGCCAACCGCCAGAGTGATACCATTTTGTATTCAAACACTATTCGCGCGCCGATCGCCGTTTCGCCCGTCCACGGCCACGAACATTGACGCGAAGATTCGGTGCATTCCATCGCACCACTGTTAGTTGAATAAATCATTGTTATTTCTTATAATTATCGCCTAACAACTCGATAACCAACTTTCTGTCTCCAACGTCCTCGTTCCCCTCCTGGTAACCGACTGACCGCTCTCCGCGCGGGAAAGCGAGACCGTTTTAAAACTCACTGAAACTTGGCAAAAGGTTCAAATGGGCAATATATCATTGATTGATCTTTGTTCTTTATATAAATAAATGAAAAACATAGAAAAAGTACGTCATGACTTTTCCGACAACCCAATAATTAATAAGATAATAAATTATTATATCATCATTAATTATTTTAAAATGTATAAAATGGCAGAGAATTTTTCTTGTCACTTTTAATTCGCTCTATTAGACCATGAGGGGTTTTGCTTATTACCAAACATTCTATATATTTAATTATGCAAATGCATTTATATATAGATTATTTAAGGAAGCGATAATGTCACAATTATGCCATATGTCTCAAAGAAGAAAATTGATTGCAATTCCTTCAGAATTAAAAGTAAAATATTATCTGTAACCAAAATTTAAACAAATTATTTAAATAAATATTTTGTTATACAAAGATTTTAGCAACCTTGAGTTTTTTGGCTTCTGATTCATATCAGTGTCGTATTAGCCAAGACTTTTTATCTTGTATGTGCCAAACATCATTGTTCGGAGCAATTCTGTCGTAGAAGCGTTTAATCAAATTATGCAACATTGGATTAAATTTCCAACTGACTATTTTGATATTGAACTTATTAAACAACAGTACAGTATTTCATATTTATAATAATATTTATATAAATTTATTGAACACCCAGATAACACAAAAGTCCAAAATCGATGCGTGTCTTTAAAGCCCGTATCACACTACTGACTCCCGACTCTGACTTGACTACTGACTTGGATTCCCGACTCAGGGTCGATCTATTACACTACAAAGCTCTCAAGCAACTACAGACTCTAACTCTTAGAGCATACTTAGAATAGAAGCATACTTTAAATATTTAGGAGCTATGCCGTTTGCAATAAATAATACCATGTTTTGTCGATATTACCAACGTCGCAAAGAAATTGCAATATTATTAATGTTAATTATTGTGAATAAAAGGCAAAAATTTGGAAAAAGATTGTGGGTTAAGCCTTGGATTGGTAGAAAAAAAGAACAAGGTGTAAATCACAACCTATTTGCAGAGCTCTCTTTAGAAAACTGTAATAAGTTTCGAAGGTATGTTTTATTATTTTATAATATTTATTAAATAAAAAGGAATCATATATATATATATATATATATATATATATATATATATATATATATATGACAACATATCTGTAAATATTGTTGTTGTATGAGCGAATAATTGTACATATTTTGCTCTGTAGATGTCTTCGAATGGATACAACTACGTTTGAGATGTTATTATATTACAAAGTTGCACCTTTAATAATAAAGCAGGATACCCATTTAAGGAAGAATATTCCACCTGCTGAAAGACTATCTCTTACTTTAAGGCACTTACCTACTGATAAGTATTCTTTGAATTTATTCTATTAACGTAATATGTATTCCATGATTATGCATTCAAAGTGATAAATGAAAACAATGTATTACTTTTTCTTGTAAATGAAACACAAGACAGCTTATCAATATTATTTCGCATCGGTCAGAGCATTGTGTCAAAAATAATTAGAGAAATGTGCCAAGCAATTATTATTGTATTTAAAGAAGAATTTCTAAGATTTCCATCGAATGAAATGGAATGGAAAATCGTGGCTCAAGATTTCGAAGATAAGTGGAATTTTTCTAATTGTATTAGTGCAATAGACGATAAACATATAAAAATTGATCCCCTTCTTCAATCAGGATTCTATTATTATAACTATAAAGACACAGTTTAGCATAGTTCTTATGGCTGTCGTGGATGTAAATTTGAGATTGACATTGGCACTAATGGTCGTATCAATGATTCTGGGATATAGAATAAATGCTCTTTAAAAGCTAGTTTAAATTCAAGGCAATTAAGATTACTTGCAGCATCATCTCTTCCTGGCACTGAGCAAATGTTCCTATATGTTTTCGTTGATGATGAAGGTTTTCCTTTATCTATTTCATTATTAGTACCAGGATTACAATGTACTGGCCGAAAAGACAGAATATTCAACTATAGGTATATATTATTAATTTATAAGTATAAAATTAGCAATATATGTTAATACAATTAATATATAATTTTTTTATGCAGACTTTCACGTGCACGTAGGTGTTCTAAGAATGCTTTTGGAATGTTAGGTGCCAGATTCCAAATTTTTCTTCCATGCATTATGATCCAGACATAGCAGTGCTTTTAGTACAAGCTTGTTGCTGTTTACATAACTTTCTTTGTTCGAGCATCATAGGCAGAGCTTTATACACTCCTCAAGATATCCTTGACACTGAGGATATACAAATAGGTACAATACAACTTGGCGAATAGAGACTGGATCCAGCAGCAGCTTTTGTTCCACTATTCCATCAAGGAGGGAATAGACATGCTAATGCAGCTTTGAGATTGCGAAATGACTGGTGTAATTATTTTAACAATATTGGTATTGTTCCTTGGCAAGATCGAATGGTACAATAAATAAAGAATATAAATAAAGAGGTAATATATTTTTAGTTTGAAAATATGTATAATATATTTTATAAGGATATCCAAATGAAGATTAGATATTTGAGATAAATATTTCATTGAAAATTAAAATTATTTTATTTATCTTATAATATATTATTACATTTATTATTACACTTTGTAATAAATGTAAATATAATTTAAAACTCTTACAAACTCTTCTTAGATCTCATTAATAAAATCATAAAAAAAATAAAATATTTCATATTATTATCTTAATTTAAAATATATCATTCTCAATAGTAACAGTAGTATTAAATTTAAAAAAAATGTTTGCTCATTCAAAACAGTAATAAAAATTATAAAAATATAAGTAACATTAAAATTAAAATAAAAGAACCGCACAAACTTAAATGTAATTGTATGTTTTATGTTTACGCTTGGCTTGATCTTGATAAAATTTTTACTATTTTTATCTCACAATAAACACATTGTTCAGATAATAGCATTTGTAACTGAGCTACCTATATGCACCAAAATAATCGTAAGCATCTCCTTGAGTTCCTTTGACAAATCTTTTATAGCAGCAATTGCTTCCTCCATTATATACGAATTATTACTGTTTTTTTCTGCCACGTTTAATATACATATTGTTATTCTCTGTTATAGAAGGGTGTTTTATTTTTGAAGTATTCAGTATATTTGTTGGCAAAGAAACTGTTCTACAAGAATCAGAGGGAGATTGAGGAAATAGACTTGAAATAGGCGAAGATAAATTTGATTCAGATATTTCTGAAAAAGATGATATGAAAACCATTTCAGATGGAACAATTTCAGCTTCTATTATTTGTCTTTTGGAATTATTACCCATTTCTAAAAAAAAATTATGTATACATATCTCTGATAAATTATTATCTATAATAAATGTTTATGATAAACTTGCCTGTAAATTTTCATCAAAGTAGGTGTTAGAAGTTATGTTAACATTCTCACTTTCTTTAGAGTAAATGGACATTTTAGCATTGTTCGTTTCATCATCTAAATTTGATACGTTAGTAGTTTGAGCAGTTGTCTTTCTTAAAAATGTAAGAAGAGGATATAAATCCCATTTCGGTCTATAAATATCGTCTGTTTACCTTTACCACTCCTGGCTCCCCTCTGGAAAACTCATTGTCGATTGGTAAGTGGATATCGTGCCCTAAAACCAATTTTCTAAGTGGGAAAACCACTAACGACTATGATCATGGAACGACTCAATCACAATTCACATATATACGTACGACTGAAATTTCCACAGGTATCATTCAACCTGATCCTGCAGATAATACTGTATATTTTGCATCCAAAGATGCTAAAGATTTTTCGTCTTCGTTCCCCTATAGGATTGGTGAAGCAACGTATAACAGCCTATCCCAATTGCTGAGTAGTAGATGTCGAACCTCAGACTATAGGTCTTATCCGATGAGAGGAACTAACCTTGACGCGGTTCATCGGCTTTAAACCAATAAGTTCCACTGTTGCTAAGGTATTTAATAAAATCATTTCTAAATAAATGGGAAAGAAAAAGACCAGAACACCTAGGTCCTCGAGTGCTACATTAGTCTACACATTCTCAACTATAATAAACTATACTGACAACACTATAGCCTCTCAAGTGAAATTCACCTATGAGCAGCTTGCCATAGATAAAACGAGGCTATTGAGAATACGTAGATTCAATATGAAAGCCGCCTGTACATCTGGCGCTGTAGCTACAACCCAAATAGGAATATATGATGATAACAACAACATCTCAGTTCGATCAGCTCCAAAAGTAATTGGAGCTAATCAAACAAGTGTAAGTGTCGCTATGCCTAGAGTCCAAGATTTCTATAGCATAGTAGATCCTAAATACCCTGCAGTAATAGTGGAATTACTCCACGGACAACCAACTAGTGGAGATGTGATCCATGTGGTCATAACTGGTTCAGTGCTTGTAGAATTCAAAAAGCAAGATTGGTCTGCAATGATCAAATTCTAACCTCCTTGCTCATGAACGTATTTGTTGCCTCTTCGGCAACAAATCCGTATCTACAAGTCAAAGCTGATAAATTCTTCTCATCCGGAGATCATAGTCGATAGTGTACTTTTCCAGATCATATAAATCTAGATGTTGATGTCTTAATTTTTTTTTCATTACATAGAAATGTTGTGTGCAAATTTTCAAATCTTTCTTTGGCTAGATTGCCTTAAAAAATATAAATGATCTTATCTTAAGAGAATCTATGGCTGGATTCCGTAAGTGTCGGTCCACAATAGGTGACTTAAGCTTTAAGACGTAAGAAATTGACCAATTATAATCTAATATGAAAAGAATAATCGACTATGATTGGTCAATTTCTTACGGCTTAAAAATTAAATACTTATTGTGGACCGACACTAAAGCGCATAAGCGCGCATTTTGTTATAATATACATAACATGAATTATAGATAAATGCGCGCATATGCGCGCATTTAATTTATGGAATCCAGCCTTTATTTCTATCCTATCTAACCTCCTTAATTTCAATCTTTAGTTATAACTTTAATCTTTAATTCTCAGTATTAAATAATAATAAATACTTTACTTGTTGTTTGTAAATTCAGTTTTTCTGTCACCTCCTCCCAATGAATGGCTTTCAAATCTGATCTATTATATTGTGGATGCGAAATATCCCATAAAATAAGTCTTTCACTTCTTGACTCAATTGGATTTCAGCATTTCTCATCCAATTCACTTTTTCATCATTCATTATTATTGCAGTTATAAGAAATCCTATATTTCAAATGTTTGTATTCCAAAAATCTGCGATATCACGTGATCAATCTTACAATCTTATTTGCTATGACTCAGCGTTGTTGACAGAAAATAGAGTGATTCCTATTCTTTGGTTGGCAGTCAGAGTCGGTCAATGTTTTGTTGTGATTGGTTGAATAATAGTCGAGAATCCGAGTCAGTAGTCGAGTCAGAATCGGGAGTCAATAATATGACACAGGCTTAAGATCTTTTAAAGCAACTGTAGAAAAGACATCCGAAAAATATCTAAAAAATATTTTAAAAACATTATAGTATAGTATAGTATTTTATGTACAATATTTGTTATCAAAGCAGCTAAATGATGTGTTTATAATTTTTGTTGTATTATTTATTATATTATTGTTTTATATTTATTTTATATTTATTATATTTATATTTATTATATTTTATTATATTTATGTGTTTATAATTTTTGTTGTATTATTTATATATTATTGTTATATATTATTGTTTTATATTTATTATATTTTTATATTTATTATATTTATTTTATTATATTATTATTATAGGTTTTGGATTTATTGTAGATTTCCGGGTGCAATAGGTGCTATCGACGGTATAGCAATTTGGCCTCCAAGTAAAAAGCAGAAGCACTTGTATATAAATCAAAAATTATTTATTAAATGTTTTGATAGTAAGTATTATATAAAATAATAAGTATTATGTAAAAGATAATTATTACTATTAAAAAATTACTTCTTGTTTTTTTTAAGGTCAGTGATTTTAATGAAAAAATACTATTTGTAAATAATGATCATGAAGGAAGACGCACGTGTCTAGAATGCTTCTATTCTTTCATTGCATTTAAAACAGCAATTTCAAAATGGACGAACAAATATTTTGATTATTAGGTATAATATTACATATCATATTATTATTATCACTATTTTATCAAAAATATTAAATAATATACGTATGAAAGTAGATGCATGCATAGTATGATTTTGATATTGTAGGAGATTCCGGATATCCGTTGTTATTATACTTATTGACGCCAAAACTAAGGCAGCCAGAAGGATCACTTTCAGTTCGTTACATAAATGCTCATGTAAGGGCTCGATCATATGTAAAACGAGCTATGGGAATGTTAAAGGGACGATGAAGGTGCTTGAGAAAAGAAAGAGCATTGCATTACTCGCCAGAAGTTTGCTGGTAAGATTTATATACTAATTGTATTTTGTAAATACTAATATACTAGTACTAATATTTATAATGATATTTAATAATAATATTTATAATGATTAACAATTTCAACTTTGATTGTTAATGCTTGCTGCGTTGTTCAAAATACTGCAAAATTTTATAACATACCATAGTCTGAAATATATCTTGATGAATTAAATATAGAGGATAGAAATATTGGAATAAATAATATAAGAATGATATGGTATTGAAGTACGAGAACGTATTATTAAATACTATTATAATTAAAAAACATCAAAAATTAAAATTTGTGACATGTTATAAAATAATAATGTATGAATGCGTCATGAATAAAATATCTAAAAGTTAGTAATTTCAATTAATTTATTCATTTAGTAATATGTAATTTACCAATTATTCATAAACTTTCTTACATTAATTAAATATTACATTAATTAACCTTAACATTAATTGAACAACATTTATAAATTAAAGTTGCTACGAAGATCATCACGTAATACGAAGGGTCGTTCGATAAGTCAGGTAAAAAAGCAATAAGATCACCTATTTTCCGGAAAATTTTTTTTTACTTTTCGACGTAGTCTCCTTGGAACTTTACACACTTAGTCCAATTTTTTGATTTCTTCGGAAAAGTAGAATGTCTCGAGGCCTTCAAAATATGCATCCACAGCAGCGGTGACCTCCTCATCGGACGAAAATTTCTTTCTCCCGAGCCAGATCTTGAGGTTTGGGAATAGAAAGAAGTCACAAAAAGCCAAATCAGGAGAATAGGGTGGATGGGGCAGCAATTCGAATCTTAATTCATGCAATTGCGACTGTGGAGGTGTGAGCCGGAGCATTGTCATAATGAAAGATGACTTCTGCGCGCCAATCTCAGCCGTTTCGTTTGCAGCTCTTCATACAAACGATTCAGAAGTGTAGAATAATATGTTCCTGTGACTATTTGACCTTTCTGTAAGTAGTCAATGAAGAGGATTCTTTGGGAATCCTAAAAAACAGTGGTCATTATCTTCCCGGCCGACAAAATAGTCTTTGTCTTCTTCGGCGCACATTCACCAGGCGCTGTCCACTGCTTCGACTGTTGTTTTGACTCGAGTGTGAATGATGGATCCAAGTCTTGTCTACGATCACGAATCTACGCACGTACGCACACACAATAGGAACTAAAAACCATTATAATTTTACTAAATTTATTTTGTTACGTTGTGTCGACTACACGATTCTTCTCTTTTGAGAATCGGTTATTAAAATTTGATTAAATAAATAAATAGTAACCAAATCTCTATTTTGTTGAGGAAAACAGGAAGTAGGAAATGATAAGCACGTGCGCGGCGGGTCATGTAACCTTTTATAATTTCGGAAAACGCGCAGGCTGCCGATCGTGTGGCTGGAATTAATAGATAATTTATTACTTTGTTTTTCTGGAAAACATGTGCAGTCAGTCACGTAGACATCAATAACATAAAGAATTTCCTCAGAATTATATATATATACATATAAGGGCACAGCGTCCAGTTCAGTCCAGATTTTTTAGTCAGACAGTCGGTCACTCCGTCACTTTGCCAGTGCGCAATTTTTCGTGTGTGAAATTGCAAGTTAGGACTGGCCTGATTGCCACGCCAATATTCTCGATCTTCAGACTCATTCTTAAACGAGAATTTTGTCGCCTACTATAAGAGTAAATCGAAACCTTTTTTTTTATTTATTAATTATTATTCCCTCATACGGTTACGACGCGGTACGGGTTCATTTCGAGATCGCAAAACTCCACTTCACGGTTTCTCTCAGCTCCTTAACACCTTTCTACACTTTATCCCTTTCTCTCTCTCTCTTTCTTCTGCCGTCTGTCCAAAAGTTCGCTCTAGGATACGTGGTCGCCAAAAATTTCGGTGAATACTCTCTTTCTCTTTTTCTTTCCTGCCGTCTGTCCAAGAGTTCGCTTTAGGATACGCGGTCGCCGAATTCGGTGTATTATATCCCTTTTCTCCTACTTATAGTGTTCCGTTTCAGATTACCGGCTCTTCCCGACCAGAAGCGGACGAACAGAACCTTAAAACACTTAAGTGTCGGTCCACAATAGGTGATTTAAGCTTTAAGAAGTAAGAAATTGACCAATTATAATCGAATATGAAAAGAATAATCGACTATGATTGGTCAATTTCTTACCACTTAAAGATTAAATACTTATTGTGAACCGACACTAAGGCGCAAAGCGAGCAAAAGACTTCGCCGTGCATCCACCCTCACCTCGGAAGAAGTTATTGGAACAAACATCGCCGTTCCCCAGGTCGAATCGCACTTGCAGGCACCTTCGGAATCCTTCCCGATTGACCTCCCCCCTCCCTGCAGAACAACCATTCAAACAGACCATTCAAAATTAATTAACGAGCTGACAGAAATAGAATATATAGTTTCAGCTCCAGAATCTCTCCTCGAATCCTCTGCTCGCCTTTTCCCCGATATCTCCTGCAAACCCCTGAATCGAAATCCCTTTTTTCCTATAGCGCCCAGTTATTCACCACTGAACCACGATCCCCCACGCAATCTCCCCTTCTAGATTTTAGCGACCTATCCCCAAGTTCCTGGGAGCAAGAAGAGTATTCTTTTCCTGCCGAGCTATTGGAAGAATCCTGCCTCTATTGTGATTTGGAAACTCCTTCCCCGGAGGAGGATCAGGACTATTCCTCTGCGTAATTCTCCGAATATAATAACTTATCATTTTTGTTTTCACTCAAAACCCCTTTTTTTACATAAAACACATGTATATTACCGGGCAAGATCCTACACTACACTTATCAATATTAGTAATGTATCTATAACATATCAAAACCAATCTTTCCGTAAATTCTTGCCCTCAGAAACGATGATCTCAGAAACACTGTAAATCGCGGTATACACAAACACATTAATTATTTATATACATATATCTCAATATAAGTCCCAAATTGCAAATTCAGTCTCGAATTAAATTCTTTTTCACATGTTGACCAAAATTGTAATCGTTAGCCTTGATCATAATTAAATATACATTATTCCTAAAGTGACTTAATTATTTATCAACCTTCTTTCGTTCCTCGTTATCCCAAAGATCGTACGAAGTTCCAGGTAAAAGGGATTAAGTTCCCTGACTTGAAAAACGGACCAACTAGCGCACGTCTGGGTCACGATGTCACGAGTCTTTATTGCTGACCTAGTGCCGAAGCGTAGTCAGTACGCTTTTTGACTTATCAGTTGACCCTCATAGGAGCAGCTGTTCCGTCCTTCCGAGCCCATCTGTATTTCGTTATTTCTTTAATTTTCTAATCTTTTTGGACTAGACTCTCTGGCTCTCTGAATGTGACTTCCGAACCCTGGGTTTTCGAATAATGACTTTTCACACTCTGCGCTTACGAAATTATGTCCCGTATGGAAAAGAACTATGAGAACTATTGAGAACTATTGAGAACTATTGAGAAATATAACTATTCAGAACTATTAAAAAAACTATTGAATTTTTGTGTAGTATTATTGTGTAGTATTACATTACTATTGGAAACATGAATAGTTTACTATGTTGGATGAATAATTATTATAAGCATTTACTATTCATTATTATTAGAATTATAAGTAGTTTACTATTAGAACAAATAGTAACTGTCGGCACTTACTATTTATTACTATTAGAATCGTAAATAATTTACTATTGGAGCGAATAGTAATTATAAGGATTTATTATTGTTTACTATTAGAATCATGAGTAGTTTACTATTCTACAACATTTGGAACAAATAAATACAAGTTACTAATTCACGATTTTCATGAAAAATCGTGGAAATCTGATATTAGTATTGAATGATATGCCAGTTACTCTGGATAGTATGCGGATATCCTGATTAGTAATCATTTTATTGTATTTTTTAAAATAATGTTATGATGTATGTACAGGATTGAAAGATATCTATTAGATTCGGAAAAAATTAACGGAGACCGACTGGATTTGAACTCGGGATCCCTCGTCTACCAATCCGACACTTAGTCTGCACGACCACGACGGCTCCTCTCTGTTAGTGTTTATATTCCGAATCTCTTTCATGACCGTTTACGGTCGTCTAATTCTTACAGTTCGGCCATTCTGGTATTACATTCGTCCCGAATGTACCGAGTCTTCCTCTATCGGATTTTTATCCGAAACTTAGAGCTTCTGCTCCCGACTTTCGATCACTTTCTTGAACGACCGACACGACTCCTTTGGAGTACTACTCCACGACTTTTTTCCCGTTCATTTCTCTTGAACGACCGACAACGACTTTGGAGTACTACCCCCGACTTTTTCCGTTCACTCCTGAACGATCGACTTGTCAGGTAACATAGACTGAATCTTCTCTGAGGTAACATAGGCTGAATCCCACTTCTGAGATTGAAAGATATCTATTAGATTCGGAAAAAATTAACGGAGACCGACTGGATTTGAACTCGGGATCCCTCGTCTACCAATCCGACACTTAGTCTGCACGACCACGACGGCTCCTCTCTGTTAGTGTTTATATTCCGAATCTCTTTCATGACCGCTTACGGTCGTCTAATTCTTACAGGATGTTATCTTATTTTAAATGACGAATTGAGATTTTTCGAAAATTGAAAAAAAACGGAAAAACATTTGAAATAAAAGATATACGTTTTGAAGAGAAAATAATGGTAAAATTAATTTTCGAAAAAAGTCAATACATGATTTCTCCGAATATTTTGCATATAAAAGTATTAAGATAAAATTGTCAAAAAATTAATAACTTTACACTTTATTCTTGCACATTTCAACATAAAATATAAAATATAAATTCAGTCTATTCAGTTTATTCAGTCTATTCAGTCTTTGCTATTATATCTTAATATAATATTTTATTCATAAAATAAAATAAATAAATTAGTGCATAGAAAACATATAGTTGTTTTTAAAAAAGAATTATGCAATTACATGTTTTTTTTTTTAAAAAGCAACAGCATTTTCCTTACATCAATTGATTTCTCTCATTATTTGGTGCAAAAGATTAAGAAAAAGTAATTTACAAGATTATTTTATATTTTATATGGCAATATATCAAAATAGAGTGTAAAATATCTCGTAAATTATTAATTTTTCGACAATTTTATCTTAACACTTTTATTATAATATAAAATAATCGAAAAAATTATATTTTGTAAAAAAAATCATAATTTCACTTTAAAAAATGGCAATGACTTTCATATGACCGTAAAATCATTTTTTTTCAAAAACTAATTTTACTATTATTTGTCTCCCTTCAGACTGTACAATTTTTATCTAAAATTTTCTTTCGTATTCTCTACAGTATTCGAGAAATTTCTTTGTCATTTAAAACAGGGCATTCTATGTATATTCTTATATAACTTTATATATTCTTATATATATATATATATATATATATATATATATGTATATATATATATATATGTGTGTGTGTGTGTGTGTGTGTGTGTGTGTGTGTGTATGTATATATAAGAATATATTATAGAATAACGCAATTTTTATAGTAGGATTATAACTTGGTGCCAGTTATTGATATCAAATCTTTTATACAAATGATATCATTTGAGTCGAGTTGGCAATGTGGAAACAAATTTTTTTGTTTCTTAATTAAAGCTAGTATCAATTGAGTTAGAATAGGAAGATTCTTCAATAAATACAAAGATCACAAAAATACTAGCACTTAGATTTTATCTTTTAGTTTGATCATAACTAGAATTCAGTTAGATATAGCAATTTCGTAACACAATTTTGTTTAAAGAATTAAAATTACTACCACATAGGTTGGAGTAAAAAGAATCTTCATGAATGAAGATACAGAGATCCACTTAGATTCTATTTCTTTAAAATAAAAGATATTGTCAATTAGATTCTATTTTTTAACTTGGTCAACAACAGTTTTTTTTTTCAAGTCCACTATACTTGACACCTTTTTTTATCTTTTTCTAAAAAGATAATTTTATAGTGATATCAAACATTTTGTAATATTAACCATCTTTCTATATTCGAAAAACGCGTCTCGATTTTTATACTTGACTTTCTTTCTCTAATACGCACAACGAGAGTAAATAGAATAGAAAACGAAAGAACGAGCAAGATAGCATATTTGCTCTTTTTCCACATGTCCGATTGGCAGTCAACAATGTCGTTGAGTTTCGCGGCAAGTTTGATAATTGGTCGTGTCGAAGTGTGATGTTTATGCGTTATATAAATACTGAATATGACATCCATACGATAAAAATAAAAATTTTCAAAATGACGGTAGAAAAATTTTTAAATTAATGTATAAAATTGCGTTATTTATGATCCTCTAAGTTTATAGAACATGAAAATGAGAAAATGAAAAATGACCTTGAAAATATTTTTGGAATTTCAAAGTCACACCTATACCAAAATCTTAGTTTTAAATAAATATATATAAATGCTGAATTTGAAATCCGTACGATTAAAAATAAAAATTTTTTTAATGGTGGCAGAAAAATTTTTAAATTAAAGTATAAAATTGCGTTATTTACGATCCTCTAGGTCTATAAAACATGAAAATAAAAAAATGAAAAATGACTTTAAAAATATTTTTGAAATTTCAAAGTCACTATGCCAAAATCTTAATTTTAAATGAACATATAAATGCAGAATTTGAAGTCCTCCCTCTTCGGGGGAGACAGTACGGGCTTCGCGAACCCGGAGTACCCGAGCTGGTGTGTATGGAAGAGAGAGAATGGGTTTTGGCACATGTGAGACACGGTGGAGGATCCTTGGATATTCCTGGTAGACTAACCAAGGGGGGAGTAGTAGTCCCCCAACCGGGTTGGGAGGTGGAGGCTGGCGTTGTGATCTCTAGGATAGTAATAAGGGTAATCGTAAGTCCTGTAGCCTCCTTAGGGAGACTGCAGGCAAAGATCCCGTGAACTCCCATGTGATGGCCGCTCCCCTCCCAGTGGAGGGAGCCTATGTCGGGATTGAAGGGGGCCTAAAAGCGTGTGTGTGGGGAGTTATGTGGCCAGTATTCTCCCATACCCGGAGCTGCATAGGGTAAATTGCAGCACCGTCTAGTCCGGGACACGGGTGTCCGCCCTTCGGATGGGTACGGGCCTGTGTAGTAGGGGTGACGTAAAACCTTAGCATCATTTATGGCGCGGGCCTATCCTGTAACCTTTTTGGTTAGAATCATTTTGTACGGATAGGATGGGCCGCCTGATAAACCACTTCTCGGCTTCTGTACTCTTAACTAGGGACTTCTTTACAGCGGGGAAGTGGCTGCACCGCGGTGTGGCTCCCATGATGGGCGAACCGCTTTTCTACTACAGGCAATATGGATAGTGCTATTAATATAAACCAGGCTGGATCTACCTCAGTGACGACTGATGTAGATTATTCAAAAGGACGCGAACATGGACAAGGAAGGGAACTCGAGTAAACCTCGAGTAATTAGCTGCGAAGAGGTGAAAGTCGAGAAGTTGCGACCGGATATACCTTCCTCTTCTCGAAAGGCTGCTTCGGTGGACGACATCGTTATGTCACCGACGGTCGGTGATAAGAGTGTTCCGGAGGTGGAACTGAGTGCCTCCGATTTGAGGGCACTAGCTCCTCCCAAACAAAGAGGTAGACCGAGGAATCCCAACTACAAGCCCCCCAGGAGGCCCGCTCCGACTAGCGCAGATCCTTCTTAGGCATTGAGCGAAGAGGGTTGGTTCGTTAGACCAGACGATGACGATGCTATGTCTACAACTAGCAGTAGCTCTAAGACTAAGAGGAAGAGGAAAGCCACGACGCTACCCGAACCAGAAAGTTGCTCGCCCGACGAAGAATCCGCAGACGACCCAATAGACACGCTTGCTCCTACCTATAGATTGGGCTCACAGGCGGTGCAGCTGGTCGATAATGTGGAGCTAATGCGATCCAAATCCCCGCGGATCCAGAGTAAAATTTCGGGTAGGATGAGGAAAAACCTTGCGAAGATTAAAGAGATAACTTGCATATTATCCGATAGGGCGCAATCGGGCGGTAGTGAGGACAGGACTAGACAATCCGTGGCAAACATGGCTAGAGAAATTAAGCTATTGAAAGAGGAGATTTCTAGGCTAAAGGAAGATAACAAACAACTAAAAATCGAGAATAAAAAGACGAGAGAATATTATGAGAAACTGATGGCTCCTTCTACTTCTTCCAGGAAAATATCTCTGTCTAGTTCTCCACCTAAGAAGTGCAGCCCTAATTATAGTGAGGTCTGTGCAGCCTCGAAAAAGCCTGAGGGAAGACAATTCCCAGAAATTAATAGCAAGGAATTAGTTTCGCTAATCACGGAAAACGTAGTGAGATCCTTGAATTCGTTATACGGAGTACACTTACTGGTTGGCGATAGTTTGCGTAGTGATGTTGACTCGGGGACTCCGGCACCTGTAACAAAGAAAATGGTGATAGTGGAGAGAAATAAAAAACCCAGATTAAATAAAGAGTGGCCATCTCTGCATAAAACTCCTGGAGAAACGGATCCCTCTATATCCGAGACGATTTCATTCACAGCAACGGATACGGAGGTGGAATGGATACAAGTGAACAAGAAACGGAGGAAAAAGAATAAGAAGAGGGAAACGAGGGCTTCGCTTCTTCCCTCCTCTCTACCCAATCGGGGGAGAGGAGGAAAGGGAACCCCTCGCGAGGAAGGAAAGAGTGTCATAAGGGAAACGAGGAAGCAGGAACCAGCTGTGGGACAAGGATTAGCTAGGAGAAGTGGCATACCGCCTGAGGACAAGAGGAAGCCTCCTAGAACGGCCGCTATCACCATAAAATCCACTCAAGGTAAGTCTTGCGACGAGGCATTCTTTAAAATTCGCGAGATGATTTCCTTATCTGAATTGGGTATTGACCGTACAAGAACTAGGTATACTCAATCGGGAGATTTGTTAATAGAAGTCCACGGAGAGAATAACGAGAAAGCCGATAAACTGGCGACAACGGCCAGACAAATAAGTTCCAGCGTCGTAATTTCGCGCCCGGTAAAGATGGCTAGCATTAGGATTTCTGGGATTGATAATTCTGTTAAGGAAGAGGAAATTGTCAAGGTGGTATCTCTTCAGGGCAGGTGTAAGGCCAGTGAAGTCAAGATTAACAATAAAATTCGAATGAAAAACGGTCTTCTCGTCGTATGGATGCGTTGTCCATTGTTGACGTCCATTAAATTGTCCAGGTTAGGAAGAATCCAGGTTTGCTGGACGGAAGCTAGAATAGACTTGATGGAGGAACGTCCGGTTCAATGTTATAGATGTCTCTCGTTCAGGCATTTAAGCCGTAGTTGTAAAAGCCCAGTGGACCGAACAGGTACTTGTTATAGCTGAAAAAGGACATTCGTCAAATTCTTGTGATCATGAACCGAAGTGTATTCTCTGTTTCGAGGCCGGCCTCCAATCGGATCATAGGTTAGGAAACAATAGATGTCACGCGCTGAAATTCCCTGACAGGATGAAACCGGTGCGAAGACTGGAGGACTGTAACAAGACGATAGAAATGGAAATGATTTATAAATCCTTAAAAATAAATTTAAACCATTGTAAGAGGGCACAGGATCTCATGATGCACTATGTGAAAGAAATGGGAATTAGCCTGGTCTTTGTCTCTGAGCCATACAGGACTGAAGGAGGAACAGATTAGTATGTGTCTGCCTGTGAAAAGAGCGCAATCCTCCTGTTCGATGTTACCGGTACCTCCTTTGTCTCAAGAATCAAATCTGGGAATGGCTTTACAGCCCTTAAAGTTAATGACCTAATGGTTAGCTGCTACTTCTCTCCTAACCGCTCCCTTGAGAAATTTGGTGACCTTCTGGCCTCTACGATCTGATACGTTTCTACCCGATGGAAAGAGTTATCATAGCCGGAGATTTTAATGCGAGATCAACGAGCTGGCGTGATACGATTACTAACGATCGAGGTACATTGTTGGAGAGGTGGCTTGATTCGACAGGTCTGGTTGTGGCTAATAATAGCTTGAAACCTACTTGCGAAAGGGACCAGGGGATGTCGATCGTTGACTTCACCCTGGTTTCAGGCAGGGTGGTACGAGACGGCTTTACATGGAGGTTGATGAGTGACCTGGTATCCTTCTCGGATCACAGATACATACGTTGGCAGTTTGAACGCTTTGAGTCGCGAAAATTTAATATTTTTGTGCGCAAAGACTGGAATCCGGACAAAGTCGATCCTGACAAGCTCAAGGAAGAATATCTTAAATGTGCTGATGTACTATGTGATCCTACGAGTTTAGCTAATGACTTCTCTCATTCGCTCACTCAATTGTTGACTCGTGTCTGCGACTTGTCAATGCCTAGATCTAGACAAGTGCATATAAGAAGGGCCTATTGGTGGAATGAGGAGATAGCCGAATTACGTAGGCTATGTATTCAAACACGACGGAAGCTACCAGAGCTCGAAGACGAAAAGACCGCAATCCGCAGCAATATAAAGACCTCCGGCTGCAGTATAGTCAACGGTCTCGGAATATGAGGATTGCGATCTCGCGCTCTCAAAACCTGGCCTGGAGTGAGCTACTGGAGGAAATAAACTCCAATCCTTGGGGCAGGCCGTACTTGGCAATAATGAAGAAAATCCGAGGTTTGGAGTACAATGCTCCACTGGATTATTTGTCCTTTGCCAAGATCGGCAAGGTGGTGAGATCGCTCTTTCCTACCCGTATGGCCATCAAATAGAATAAGGATGCACTTGGGGTCCTGGACGAAACTATTCCTGCAGTGCTCGAAGATGAGGTTACAGCTGCAATAAAGAAGTCCTGCTCCCGCAAGGCGACTCCAGGATTAGATGGCTTATCAGCGCGTATTTTAAGGCTTTACTGCTCGCTGGACTCGACGCGTTTTGTTAAATGTTTTGATAAATGTATGAGGGAAGGCGTATTCCCCTCCGAATAGAAGCGAGCGCGCTTGGTTTTACTGCGAAAGCCGGGTAAGTTGGATGACTCACCGTCGTCTTTTCGTCCAATTTGCCTATTGAGCGACATAGAGAAGATCTTCGAACGTATATTGTTTAATAGGATAGTTTCCTATCTAGAAGGAGGCCTCCAGAGCCATCTACAATATGGCTTTAGGTCTGGTAGATCAACGATGCGATAATTAGGATGTAGCGTATAATCCGAAATCATACTAGCGAAGGTGAATATTGCTTGGCTATTAGCTTGGATCCGCAATGTATTCAATTCTTTGGCCTAGAGGCAAATTATAAAAGCGTTAAAAGACAAGCAGGTACCGTTGTACATAATACGTGTGCTAATGGATTACCTATCTGATCGTCGCATCTTAGCGATTAAGAAGAGCGGCCGCTACACAACGCACTTAATGACGTGTGGTGTTCCTCAGGGTTCAATCCTGGGCCCACTGCTGTGGAACATCACATACGACAGTGTATTGAGCGTTGGAATGCCGTATGGTTCTTACACTTTGTGCTTTGCGGATGACACGTTGATCATCGTTAGCAGTAGGAACTTTAATTTGTTGACTTCTAAAGCTAACTTAATCTGTGATTTAATGATAAGCAAAATTAAAAGTCTAGAGGTCGAAGTTGCTCCTTCTAAGACGGAGGCTGTATTGTTTTGTCCAGGTAGTAAGGATAAAAGTCTCACTTTTTTGGTGGATGGGGTCTCTATCCAGTCAACCGATAGGATGAAGTACTTCGGTATTGTAATCGACAATAGATGGAAATTTACTCATCACTTTGAGATGGTATCGGGAAAGGCGGAAAGAGTATTATCGCGACTGGACCTTTTGATGCCCAACTTGCGCGGTCCTAAATTTGATAAGCGTAAGTTGTACGCCAGCGTAGTGCACTCCATACTATTGTATGGTGCTCCGGTATGGGCCACGGATGAAGTCCTCACTAAGAGGAACTTAAAGTCGATTGATCGTATACAGAGGCGTGTAGCGATTAGAGTTATCTCGGCCTATCGTACGGTATCGTTAACGGCATCACTGCTTTTAGCAGGAATTCCTTCCTTCGCCATCTTGGCCAGGAGCAGGAAAAAGGTGTGATCGTATTTCGGAATTAGAATTTAGACACCAATGTAAGTTTACCTATCAAGCAAGAAATGTTGTTAAACTTAGAGCTAAGAATGACATAATTACAGAGTGGAGAGAAATGTTGACTGAGATGTTTCCGAACGATGCTGCGTTGTACACTCGAAAACTAGTAGTTCCACACTTGGAGGAGTGGTTATCCAGAACTCATGGGTTTTTGTCATATCGATTGACGCAGGCATTGACGAATCATGGCTGTTTTAATTCATATTTGTATAGGATTAGAAAGTTTTATACAAAGCATTGCGAATTTTGTCCTGCAGGACGGGACGATGCTGGTCACACGGTGTTTCGTTGTGAGGCATGGTCTTATTTACGCGAAGAAGTTGAGCGAAGACTCGGGAAAAGATTATCTGAGGGAACGTTCGTCGAATCTATGTTGTCGGGACGAGACGAGTGGCAATGGATAGAAACAATGATAGGTGAAATCATCTCTCTCAAGGAAGATGCGGAGAGACGAAGACAGAATGCGTTGGTCGTGGTGGCCTAGGGGATCGGTTATGCCGATCGCTCGGTCCAGTCGCGTAGTCATATCTGTCCCCCGTGTGGCGGATCGCGTTTACGCGTTTCCCGCATTCCCGCATGTGCGCGCCTGTCATGGGGTCCGATGGGAACTGGTTCTTACCTGATTCCTCTTCCCGCGACGTGAATCCTCGCCCTTCCTGGTCCTGGGATCCCCGGTCCTGGTGGTGGTGTGGATATCCGAGTATTGGATTCCTGTAGCAATCAAAGAAGTTAATTAATAGTCGTAATTGTTGGGCTTCGGTTTTACGAGCATGGCTGGATGGGCCCTAAAGTTGTGCCTGTGCCTGTGGCGTCCCGGGGGTTCTATCCGTAAGCCTTTAGTGTTGTATTCGTATAGAGGATGGTTTTAGTGGGTAGTACTTGGCCAGCAAATGAGTCCCACACTCTCTGGAAGGAACGATTATCTTCAGGGGCGCGTAAATGCATTTCTCCTCCTCTCGCAAAAAAAAAAGAATTTGAAGTACGATGAAAAATAAAAATTTTCAAAATGGCGGCAGAAAAATTTTAAAATTAAAGTACAAAGTTGAATTATTTACAATTCTCTAGGTCTATAGATTATAAAAATAAAAAAATAAAAAATAACCTTGAAATTATTTTTAAAATTTTAAGGTCACCTATGTCAAAATATTAGTTTTAAATGAACATATATAATCTTGAATTTGAAGTCCATATAATTAAAAATAAGAATTTTCAAAATGGCGGCAGATAAATTTTAAAGGAAGAGTTGCAGAAGAGATGCAAAGATATGCGGAAAAATTGTGGAAAAGTTGCAGAATAATTGTAGAATAGTTGTGAAATGGATGCGGAATGGTGAAAAGGTTGTGGAAGAGTTGCGAAAAAGGCGCAAAGATATACGAAAAGATTGTGGAAGAGTTATGGAATGGTTGCACAATAATTATGAAAAGTTTGCGGAAAAGTTGCGGAATGATTGCGGAATAGTTACGAAAAGATTACGAAAGAGTTGCGGAATGGTTGCGGAATAGCTGCAAAGATATACGAAGATTGCGGAAGAATTGCGAAATGGTTGCAGCAATATACGGAAATTGTAAGAAAGGTTGCAGAAATATGCGGAATGATCGTAAAATTATATATCGACCTTGCGGATAAATCAGGCCGATAAGTCAGGGACCCAGCGAATATTGATTCGCTATTTGCTAATAGATCCTACAGTGATTTATCAGTCTGATGATCCACTGGGTCGATAAGATTAATAGTGACATCTCGTGACAGACGTGGCAGTCGTACAAAGACGACTGCCCGTAATAATGATAATGACGACGACGTTTCTTAAAGTAAAAATTTCCAAATCGGATTTTGCGTAGCAATATCTCTGCTTGTAGCAGAGGGCACGTAGCAAAAAAATAAAAATGCTTTTATTACGCAAGTTGAACTCAAGCTATCGATCAAGCTTACTTAGAACTTGATCGGTTTAGCCGTTATTGAAATTCGGTAATTTCGAATACTTGCATCTTGCCGACTCGCGTAAAGTCACAGGATAGTGTTCTCGGTTGACTTGACACCCGAGACACTACTGTGTCTCCTGATGTTAATGAATTTTTTTGACAGCTATCACATGGTATAATATGTCGTTGAACAGATATTTTACGATGTTATGTTGGGATAAGTAATTGTAATATACAAATAAGTTCCGAAACAGATATAATTTCTTAATAAGAATGTCATTGTATATTTCTGTGATATTCTCGATGTTGTAAGAGGACCCTCGTAGTGGAACCTTTACTACTTGTCATATCATCATGTCTGAGCGCGCGAAATATCAGCTCTGTGATTAGTAAATTTTAATCGCCAATAATTTAAAAACTATTATAGCCTCGATATTTTCGTATTAGAATTTTTGTTTTAGAATGTTTCGAAGAATCTGCTCTTAAAAGGAATCTGCGTCAATTTTGGAACATCCTGTATATATATGAATTATTGTTTGAGAATGGACGTAATTATTATAAAATACGCACCGAATGGGGTATGCCGCGATTAGTTTATGACTATATCACAGATATCACAGCTGACTAATCTTGCAATCCTCAATAAGGTAAGAGTCCTTGAGACACTTTTATACACGAAACGAGCAGTAATAATCTCGCGGATATTAATACATTATGAAATGTGTATCATATAGAATGTAACATTTCTTTTTCATTTTTCATGTAAGCATTTTCACATGAAATTCGTCACATGAAAAGTAAAAAATAAAAATGTTTCATGATCGCTACCAAAGTCTGCAGCGACATCCGCTCGCAGACGATTGGTTAAGCCATACAATGTAATGCTATAGTAAAGGCATGAAATACGAACTGGCATCTTAACAAAAAGTAATGAAAAAGTACAAAATAATATTTCTACAGATTTATATTAATATAGATTTATATTAAAGTTGAATACTGAAATATTATTTTAAAGACAATTAATAAAAATGTTTGACAAGTAATTAAATATAATATATAATACTTTAAGATAACAGATAAAAAGTACCACATAAATTTAAAAAATATAATAAGATATAGTCCATTTGTTATTACAAATGCTTCGATGCATTTGATTAACCAATTGAAAATCAAAGAATTTTATAATTGACCAATCAAGAATTGCTATGAAGCATTTGTAGCACTAAGTGGATTGCACCCAATAAAATTGTTGGAACAATCAATAAAAAAAGAGAAATCAGGAAATTTGCTAAGAAAAAAAGGAAACTGACTCACATTGTAATCACAAAAAAATTGAAAAAATACTCTGAGTATTTCAAGTATTCATATATAAAAAATAGCAATAGTACAATAAACAACATTGCTCATGTCGAGGAACGCTTTCTCTCTATATGCTATCTCCTTCCAACTATCTATATCCAGTCGTGCGTTTTATTTCTATTGACTGAATACAGATCACGAAAAATTCTACACATTATGTCAATAATAAATGACGGTAATTAAAAAAATTTTACACTAATAATATAACGACGGAAATAATAATTAACGGAATAATAATTAACTAATTAGTGTTTTTCATTGGGCAGAACCGAGTACGCACTGGGAACTCGGTGCAGGACTCGGTACAACCCTGCATCGCTGGTGCAAGTTTTTTGCACGCCCATTAAAACACTCGCAATGAGTGCATAATATTAGTGCATTTTCCGCTTCTTAATCTGGCTTAATTCAACAAAACAAAAGTCCACTTTCAAAATGAATACTTCGAAAAATTTGTATCTGATAAAATAAAAAATAAAGACAAATAAATTGGAATTAACATTTTAAGATTATTTTAATAAAAAAAACTATACAAAAAATTATTGAATAAGTATACCCACACGAAACATGATGTTCATTAGAAGTCCACATAATCTTCACTGGCTCCATATGACTCCCATATAGCTTCCATATATCTATCTCTATGGTAGAAGTCAGATCTCTAATGAAGATTTGGTAGAGCTTCATTAGAGTTTCATTATGGAGGTAGTATAGATCTCCATTAGATGTCTATATAGATGTCTGGAGAATATATGAATAAATTACAGATGTCTCATGAAACTTTCATGGATCATATAGAGCTTAATTTGAGGTTTCAGATCTTTTGTAGATGATTACTTTATGGTAAAAATTAAGAATATATACCTATAAATAAATTACAAATTTATTGCATATATTTTATTTATTCGTATTTAATTGTATATAAATGATCACCAAACACATATTTCATCGAATAAGAGAAATATCTCATGTATTTAACACAATCAACAAGTATTAAGTGTACAAAAAAGTTCTGAGCTTTTTTTGTAAAATTCAATCTTTATTCAAAAACAAACAAAAAAATATTAATCAGCGAAACATTCCCCGTTTGCATCAATGACCTTTTGCCATCTTTCGGGCAGCTTGCGAATTCCTTGATAATAGAAGCTCACTGACTTCGACTTCGATAAAGTCATCAATGCATTTTCGTATCTCTCCAAATCTCACGAAATGTGTATCAGCCAAATGATGCTGCAGCGACCGGAATAGGTAATCGGAAGGCGCCATGTCTGGGCTATACGCCGCGTGCGGGAGAAGTTCCCAGCCTAACGCAAAGATATGGTCCTGAGTCGCTTTCGCAACATGTGGTCGAGCATTGTCATAAAGCAAGATCACTTTACGACGTCCTTGGCCAGTAAATGGCCTCTTTTCTTCTAATGCATCGCTCAAATTGGTCAATTGTTGTTGGTAGCGGTCTGCCGTGATTGTTTCATCCGGTTGTAACAACTCGTAATACAACACACCAATCCCACCAGATACAGAGCAAAACCTTCTTGGCGTGGATATTGGGCTTTGGCGTCGATGTCGAAGGTTGATCAGGGTCAACCCATGATTTTCTACGTTTAGGGTTATCATAATGAATCCACTTTTCATCGCCTGTAATGATTTTGTGCAGAAAATCTTTTTTCCGGAACTTTGAAAGCAAAATGAGTGCAGTGTCATGCCGACGATTTTTTTGTTGTCTTCGGACAATTCATGCGGAAACCATCTGCCTTCCTTCTGAACCTTTCCCATCGTATGTAAACGTACGGAAATGATTTGCTGCGTAACGCCAAGCTGTTCTGCAAGCTCCTTTTCAGTTTGCGCAGAGGTTTATATCCAGCAGTGCTTGCAATTCGTCCGTTTCAATCTTTTTGGCGTTCAGCACGCGGTTCATCTTCAAGACTGAAATCTCCTTGGCGAAATTTTTGATACCATCTTTTACATGTAGTATGACTTACAGCGTTCTCTCCATATGCAGTACAAATCATTGCAGTGGCTTCAGCAGCATTTTTCTTCAGATGAAACGGATGAAGTGGATGGAAAATCGAATATGCTCTTTTGTTATTGCCATCGTGAACACTACTGATTTTTGAGGTTATGTGCATCAAACGCCAAACCGTATGGCATTTTAGAAGGCCAAATGTCAACGTTTTAAAACCGCAAAAGGGCGGGAAGATATAAAAATTTAAATTGTTATTTCGGTTGTATGAAATCTAAAGCTCAGAACTTTTTTGTACACCTAATATATAAATAGAAGTAAATAGAATAAACATTCTTCAAATAAATATCGGGAATTGTTCAATAAAACATAAAATATTGGTTTAATCGTTCAAATTTAACTCGCCTTCAAAATAGGCCCCATTTGATATACTTATGCCAACAAATAATCCAGTTGTCGAAACACTTCTTATAAGCACTTTCAGATATGGCCTGCAGCTCCTTTTGCAAATTTTGTTTTATGAGTTCAATGGACTTAAAACGTCTTCCACGAAGTGATAATTTGAGTTTTGAGAACAGGAAAAAATTACATGGGACCATATCTGCGAATACGGTGCTTGGTCAATAATATTTGTTGAGTTTGTTGTCAAAAATTCGCGTACAAGGGTCGATGTGTGGGATGGCGTGGTGCAAAATCCAAGAATTGTTCTTCCACAAATCTGGCCTTTTCTGACGAACATTCTGTCACAAATGCCTTATAACGCCCAGATAATGTTGTTTGTTGACTGTTTGTTTCTCTGAAAGGAATTCCGAATAGACAACAACACGATAATCAAAGAAAGCAGTCAACATGATTTTGATTTTCGAGCGACTTTGACGTGATTTTTCGGTTTCGGCTCGTTATCGAAACGCCATTCCGAAGTTTCTGGCTGGTTTGCATGTCAAATCCATAAATCCATGTCTCGTCATCTGTTATAATGCGTTTCATGAATGTAGACGTTTCCGAATTGGCTCATTTAAGCATGTCTTCAGCAACCTGTTTGCGGTGCTCTTTTGGAAGAAAATTCAGCTCCTTCGAAACAAGCCGTGCCACGACTCATGCCCAAAACATCAATTAAAATGATACGAACGGGTTCGTGAGACATGTCCAGATCCTGAGCCATTTCTCTTAAACTTGAATGACAATTTTCTATCATCATTTCTTTCATTTTGTCAATGTTTTCGTCAGTCGAAGGCATTGAAAATCGACCGGAATGACAAGTTTTCAACCATTTCTTGACTTTCTTTGAATGCTTTGAATGTCACTCATATACTCATGTTTTCGATAAAGCTGACTCACCATAGGCTTTCTCCAACATTTTCAACGACTCAACACAAGAAATTTCGTTGGCAACCACACAAAATTTGAATCAAATTCTTTCTTCGAGATTTTTATCCATTTAAAAATTGCAAACTTGAGATCAACTCAAAACCAATAGTTGTAAACTAACTGACAGATGGCGCCAAAACTCTACGTGACAATTAGATACATTGGTACTAACTTACAGCAAAAAATTTGTTTTCATACCTTTTGTGCGGACTTTTGAAATTCCCGGTATTTATTTAGCAGAATGTATACATAAATTTATAAACATTACTCACACGGAATATAACATTAAAAGTTCGTATAATCTTGTCTCATATAATCTTCACACCTTTATATTAAAACGGTCTCACTTTCGCGGATAACTTCGGATAGCCAGATGTGGAGAGCGACGGAGAGATCGGACGGATAACAATCTTTTTATTGTTGTTTAATATCCGCGATGGTGTTGCGACAATGGTTATAATAATGTTGCTAATCTAAGCTAGTCGCGATAATTTGTGCAAGTACGATAAAAATGATCGATTAGTTACCTTGTACGATATCAATTCCTTAATACCGCCCTGTATAACGCGGGCGCGAATATTACGTGACGCGAGACGGGTGACGTGTGGTCGGTATGTTTTTGTCGGTGCGTCGCCAGGTGCGATCAGCTGAACTTCGGAACACGCGGTGGGCGCGTGATGAATTCTGCAGCTGTTTTGGAACAGCTGATTTTGACGCAGGGAATGTCTTCGGGATATCGTCACTCTGACGGCGGGAATCGGGAGCTCCCGCCTGCTAATCCGTCGACTTAGGTGGAAGTGCGTCGGATGACCCAACAAGACCAGGGAGTACTCTGGTGCTTGGAAGTTGTTGTCGAGAGCGCTCGACGCTACGTAGCTACGCTACGGGAAGCACCCCGATGTTTTGCTGGTCGTCAGGGAGCGCCCTAACAAATGTAGCGATTGTGTCGGGTGCTCCTTGACACGTTTTTGGAAGATATGGTTCGGAGATGGGATGGCAAATCGCAGTCGCACTCGGCCATGCTGGAGTGCTCCTCAGTACTTCACGATTCCCCAGATAGATCATGGTAGATCGTGATCGAGCGCACTCAGTCGTGCTGGAGTGTTCCCCAGTATTTCACGATTTACCTGCTCAGTTAAGGATTGGAAGCGGAGCAGGGATGATTCCTGTTTGGTAGCGCAGCATTCGGCGTGGCGCGGGCGGCGTGTTCTGCAAAGCTGAGCACGCGTTTGCCGAATGCCCGCGAGATACCTCGGAGAATCTCTTGTTGGTGTGATTAAAAAATGGGCGCAAAGCGCTAGTTTGCGATGACGAGTCACACTCCGTTCGATGATCGGCAATCCTCGGCGGATGGTGTGTCGAGGGAAGTTGAATAAAGGAAGCGAGAGAGGGTCACTTCGTTACAATATATATATATATATATATATAGCAACCTTCTCCAATATGTGTTTATTAATTTTCCTCAAAGCCGTCCATAATTGAGCCATACAACTTCTATAAGAAGTACGTCTACGTAGGCAATGAGGATCTAATGGAAGTTAGTGTTTGTCCACAATAGGTGGTTTAAGCTTTAAGAAGTAAGAAATTAACCAATCATAATCGAATATGAAAAGAATAATCGACTATAATTGGTCAATTTCTTACGGCTTAAAGATTACATACCTATTGTGAATTAAGACTTAGAAATGCGGAAATGGAATTTCTAAAAGATTTACTGGAGAGTTCATGGACGTTTAATGGAAGATATAAAAGTAGTAAGTGGGTAGCCATAGTCCATCAAAACAAACCTCCACCACTTTCTCACTGGCGCCAGGGGCGTGAGCCTCCCGCTCAAAAACTGACAGTCACGTGAAAATAAAGCGTTCTTATTGTTACGTCCTGATTGTCCGTTTTTAGGTCAATACATTTAAGTACTTTACCCTGGGATTGGACCAGTTTGTAAATTAATCAACTCCGAATAGGAAACGATTTTTATAAATTTTGTATCGGGGATCTTTCTTATTAATTTGATTATAATTTGGATAATTTATCTCGAAATCAATTTTTCTTAATTTATATTTAGAAATTTGCTTAATTATTTTAGGTTTAGTTTGTCTTTCCAAATTTTTAAGTTTTAGGAATAATGAGAAGGGATCTTTATTTAAAATTATCGTTTGATTTAACTGAAATCTTAATCTTTTAATTTGAACTTTGCGCCCTCCTCTTTTGGGCATGAATACTTTTGAAATTAATTATTTATTATTAAGATTCTAAATTCAAATTATTCAATCGCAACATCATTGGCTGCGACTAAATGATACGCTACGCTATTGTTAGTGACCGAATTTGGATTTAGAATTATGATCTTGATTTTAATTAAGAAGAATTTAAGATTTCAGTTTTCCCAATTATTTTAGTTTAAAATTACCTTTATTTAATCAAGGAAGGTTTTAAATTTAAATTCTCCTAAGAGAAATATTACAGAAATTGATTATAAATTTAAGAATTTAACTCTAAAGTTGATCACGTACGACTTATGAAATGACTAATGTCACCGCCTAGTTAGTACTCAAAAGCGCGGTGCTGTTTTTTCCGCACTCATATTTATAAGTGGAAATGATCAGAATTCCCGCGCGAGCTTCTCACCACTTCTTTCTTTCAAACCCATAATTAAGAGGGGGAAGGTTCTTTCTCAGAGGTGTCATCTGAATCTTCGTTGGCAACAATCGAAGCCTGGTACTAACAAGAATTCAATCAATAAATCAATAAATCAATAAATCAATATTTTATCATATTACGCACATTCATTTAAAATTATAAGATTTAGATAGCCGTGACATTATTGACCAGTGGGCGTAGCAGGTGATAATTAGGTAATTAGTGGGAGCGTTCTGATTGGCTGAAACCATAGCGCGGCGTGTGATTGGCTCTGCCCATAGTGTCCCATGTGTATGATTGGTTACCGAAATGCTAGACGAAAAAGTAGAGGAAGGAGGAAAAAGTGTCTGGAACTGCTCGGGGACCGAAAACAAAATGGCGTCTGCGAAAAAGAAAGATGGCGGACGTGTAAAAGGAATATACTTGATGAGAATGGAATGCGATTGTTATGACACGAGGGATAGAACGAGGAAAAGGAAATTAATTTGCGGATTTTTATTACGTGTATGGAATATAATCACGTTTTTCTTATGATGAAAGGTTTCGGCGCCTCATAGCTAGCGAATTTAAATAAATTTCTCGAGTCGTTTGACATTTCTTATAGTATAGAAGAAATGTATAAACATTTTGAAAACGAGAAGTTTTCGAGTGTAATAACCGTTAGAAATTATTACGATGGTAGTCTAAAAAGTTTTGAGCCTTAACATGAAGATGACGTTACTCGTCAAAACCATTTTAGTACAATAGTATATGCTTTGAAAGACTTTTGTGAAAATTTCAGCCATTTTGGACGCTCAGTTGTTGTTTGACAGTCGTTTGTGTCAGTCAATGTCAGTGTATTTGTAAAAATGGAAAAAATTGAATATCGTGCCGTGATTAAATTCTTACATTTGAAAGGCAATACGCCTGCGTAAATTAAAATCGAGTTGGACGCTGTTTATGGGGACTCTGCCCCATCATTTGTCACCGTAAAAAGATGGGCAGCTGAATTTAAACGTGGTCATATCAGCTTGATGATAAGCGTTTGGGACGGCCAAAAACTGCGACCACTGCTGATAACATCGAAAATGTTCACCAAATGGTACTGGACAACCGTCGAATCAAGGTTAGAGAGATAGCAGAGGCTATGGGCATATCGAAAGAACGCGTTTGTCATATATTGATTGAAGAATTGGATATGTGCAAGCTATCCGCGCTATTTGGGTGCTGCGCTTGCTCACTTTGGACTAAAAACGAATTCGAATGAACATTTCCAAGGCCCTGTTGGAGCGGTTCAAGTGAAACGAGTCAGATTTTTTTGCGTCGATTCATAATTGTAGATGAAACTTGGATCCACCATTATACTCCAGAGACAAAAGAACAGTCAAAACAGTGGACTGCAAAGGATGAACCTGCTCTGAAAAAGATGAAGACGGTTCCATCAGCTGGCAAGGTAATGGCTGTTTTTTGGGATAGTCACAGAATTGTGTATATCGACTATCTTGAAAAAGGTAAAACAATAACGGGAGCATATTACGTATCATTACTTGATAAGCTGAAGGCAGAAATGCAAAAAAACGGCCGCATTTGAAGAAGAAGAAAATGCTATTCCATCAAGACAACGCATCTGCTCGCACTTTGGCGGTCGCCATGGCCAAAATTCATAAACTGCACTTCGAATTGGTTGACCACCCACCGTATTCACCAGATCTGGCCCTCAGCAACGTTTTCCTGTTTCCTAAGCTTAAAGTTTCGCTTGGAGGACAGAGATTTTCATCAAAAGAGGAGGTCATCGCATACGTAAACGCCTATTTTGCGGAGCAAGACGCCAACTACTATTTGCAGGGGTTAAAGAGGTTAGAATATCGATGGGAAAAGTGTATCGACTTAAAAGGAGATTATGTTGAAAAATAAAAGTATATTTAATCGAAAAAAGTACTTGTTTCTATGTTAGGCTCAAAACTTTTCAGACTACCCTCGTATTTATCGAGTCATATGGTATTTGGGGGAGGAAAACAGGAATGGACAGGTTCGCACTAGTTTCTGACGACGACGAACTTGGAGTTATACGAGGCTTTTATAAAGCTATGACAAACACGCGGACTGAAAAAATTTTAGTAGTAAAAAATAAAAAATCTGGAGAAGGAGGAGGAGGAAGAGGGGGGAGGAGAAGGAGGAGGGGGAGGGGAGGAGGAGGAGGAGAAGGAGGAACGAGAAGCCAAAGTAGAAGAGGAAATTAAAGAAACACCTCCTGCTGGTATATAATCTTTTTTCTTAATTTCTCGATTTATGTATTTAATTTTAAATTATCGAATTTAATAGGAACTCCTCTCCCCTATTCTTCATGTGAGAAGGAGACGGCAACGTTAAAAAGCGAGTTACCTCCGTGAAAAATATTATGTATGCACGTTTATTAAATTAAATACGAACATAATATTCGAAGCAATATCGAAGTATTTTCTATAAAGTAAAATTTTAATTTTTATAACTTTTGTGCAGAAGCGAACATTGAAGAGCCACAGCATGGAGGAGGCCGAATATTTCCTGCTCAGGAGAATTCGAAAGAGGAAGAGAAGGAGGGGGAACACAAAACAGTTGACGAAGAAAGGGAGAAGGAGGTGGAAGAGAAATAAGTGGAAGAGGAAACAGAGGAGGAGAAGGGAACAAGCGGAACGGTACCTCTGAGAACAGATCAGAAATTTTAATTTATTATTAATCGAGGAAATTCACGCCGGTTTAGAAATTTCAAGATATTAGGAAGAGAGGCGATATTCCGTTTGCGTCCGCTATCCGAAGGAGTTATCAGAGTATCGAACTTTATAATTGGCTTGAAAACGCATTCGCTGAAATTCATGCCTATGCGTTGCATCCTCCGAACCGCATTACGTGGGATTTTCATTCGATTCGGAGGATTTAACGCATGGACCGGCGGGATTATCGTTTCGATCAGCACGCGACTTAACTCATGAAAACATTTAGTGTCTTCAGGGTGAGTTCAGTAGCGCAAAGCGCTAGTGGTCTCGCCAGTAGTATCGCACAGAATTTTAACGTATGCGTTTTCAATGTCACAATTAGTCAAATTTGCAACACGCCCTACAAAACATTTTACTCAGATCTGTGGCGCCCTTGCCCCCGGTCGCTGCTCCGCTGCCTCGCGCGCTCGCCACCGAGCGCCACCGTCCACCGAGGAAGCAGATGTTGGTGCCACGACTAATGTGGTAACTTCCGCTTTCTTCCCCATCGGCCATTACCACGCTCATTGTGTCGAATGGCCATTACGTGCTAATCAACGGACATGCAGCAGCCACACGTCTGGTGGAGAGAAGAAAGAGAGAGACTCCGGCATCTTCAGTGTCAACGCGTTACTGTGTCGTGACCGATACGTGACAGCAACTGTGCAGTGTAAAGTGTCGTGTACGCGACGAAGACTGTGGAGTGTCAAAAGTTCTGTCTCGCCGGCTCTGTGCGACCACGTGCGGTGCGCCGCACGTGTTGCGCTGAGTGCTCGCCGTCTCTCTCACTCTGCGTGCGCCTCCATCTCTCTCGCTTGCATGCGACACGCGAGTGCACTCGTGCTCTCTCTTTCTCGCTCGCGCATGATCATGTCTCATCTCGCTCTCTTTCACGCGTGAGAAATGTCTCTCTCTCTCTCTTGCTCATTGTGTTCCGTTGCTCTCGCGCTCGTGAGTGATCAACCGAGTGTTTCTCTCTCGCTCGCGAGTGACATCTTTACTCGTGTTTTCGCAGGCGTCGCATCCGTGTCCTGCGTTTAACCGCATCGCCTAGTTCCGTCGTTTTATTCGCGCTTACAATTGTGCCGCCATCAATTTCCGCGTGCACTCCGTTTTACCCGCGTCCGCGTTCCGTTTTGCTAGCACTCGTGTGCCGTCTCGTTTTCCGTCCGTGTCGCGTCTCGTTCTAGTCCGCGTTTTCCGAGCGTTTCGCGAGCGTCTTGCGTGCACAAGCAGCGTGCGTTTCAGGCGCTCCGCCTTTCTTTTGCGAGCGGCATATATTTTAGTGCGTTCTTTCTTTTCTTTATTCTTTGCGTTATCTCGTTTCTAGTATTTAGTTCTCGAACGTTCCTCCGTGTCCGCGGTGCCCTTGCTGGCATTGTACGTTACGTGAAAATAACATTGTCACGCGCCGTTCTCGTGTTCGCGATGCCCCTGCTGGCATTGTACGTCTTCGATCTCTTTGTTCTGTGTTATTAGTTTTTAAGCGTTGTAAATATCGCGTCTTTGTTTGGTTAACATTGCGACTTTGATACGTTCTAGATTTAACGATTGTGTGCTCAAGAATAAACGTGACCGAGTCAGAACTTCGCGAGACGTTGCTGGCGACGGTCGGATAACAAAATCGTGGCGTGACTTAGTTATTCTGTCTACTCGAGTCTATCAGACCTCTCACAGACTCGAGCCTGCCTTCCTTGGCAAGGCAGTGCCAGCATAGCCTTACTGGCAGAGCAATAAATTCGCTACAGATCATTTATATAACGCGTAATGCGAAATCGACACACAGTTTACACAGTCGTCCAATACATTGTTGAAAATTATTCCGGAAAATTATTCCGGAAAATTATTAAAACTTCGTATAATTTTGAACGGTACAAAAATTATAGTCTTATCAACAAATCGTACGAAATTTATCGACAGTATTAATTATATGCCGATGCGTTTGTCAGAATTATCGAAGGTCTTCAGGTTACTGGATACTTGTGACAAAGGTGTCTTTTCTCTCTTATTTAATACTACCGATAATCAAATATATGTCGATCCATTACCGGATGTTCGTTATTACGCGTCCAAAACAATGCAAACTGAGGAACGCGAACGTTTTCTTGCATGGCACGCGAAAATGACAGAAAAAATGCCGTATTTGATTTTCAACGCAAAATATTTGAATATTGCATCGACATTGATATCCTTCGACGAGCATACATAGCCTTCAGAAAAATATTCTTAGAGCGAGGAAACGTGTGTCCATTCGAAGAATGTACAATTATCATTTCAACGTGCATGAGAGTTTTCCGGAAAAACTTTTTACGCGAAGGAGAAATAGGAATCATTCCTTCGGGTGGATACAAATTTAAAGATAACCAGTCGCGCAAAGCCGTGCAATGATTAATTTTGAAGGAACGCGAGATCGGTCATCGAATAATTCACGCGGGACGTGAACGCGATTAGCGATATCGATTAGAAGGCATGCTTGTCGACGAGTATTACGAATGCGAGAATGGAGGTGAGACGCAACGTCATGTCTTACAATTTCATGGATGCTTTTTCACAGATGCCCGTTTTGTTATCCAATAAATCGTGATAAAACGAAAATTTTAAGGTTTGACGCGCAAATTTTAAGATATTAAAATTTTACGTTTGACGCGCATTATGAACGAACAGTTGCGTCTTGGTGGTTACGTCAGCAGGGATATATCTTGACGGAAAAATAGGAATACGTTTTTAACGAAGAAATGCGCGAGAATCGAGAGACACGAGAATTTCTTGAAAATCACCCTATAGTACTGTTCAGAAAAATTATAAGTATTTGACAGAGAATATTCTCTGTGCGAATTCATACGCTCATTTTATTTCTCGAAACTTCTGTGGATAGTTAAACGCTTTATTCGAACGAGCGTCCTTGTTTTCGTTTCGTTTTTATGTATTTTCGAAGCAATCAAATTCGTGAAAAACGGCTTGTTGTCGCTCACTGATTAGTTGTCGAAAGTTACACGAGCTTAACTCGTGTGCTTATCGTCCTATCGTTTTTATGTGAAAGCTACGTTATTGAGTGATCGTGACTGCTCACTGTGCGACCAGCATCCGTCGGGAACGAACGTCTTGTAACCTGTAACGCGAGTGCTCTCGGTCCGACAACACTTGTTAATTTAATAAAGTATGTCATATGTTGTTAATAGAACTCTTGACCTGACCTTACCGTTTTTCTGTCGATTCACGAGCCTTAAAATAAATAATTTTAGTATATACGAGTTAAAAAATCGAAGGCGCGTATACAACTACAAATCTCACCTCGTGATCCCCGTGATGCATTTTTTGGCGGACGCACCGGCAATATCGCGATGATACGAGGTTTCGGGTACCGAGAAGATACGCTAGACGTATGTACTCAAAACTGGAGTTTTTCCAATCGGTTATTCAGATATTTATGTAGATGAGGAATGCAATAATTTAATTGGAATTGCGCCAAATTTTAATTTCAGTCCAGTCGAGGGTCTCGTACATTGCCGAGTACTTCCTCCACGTGATCTTCTCCATTCGCCGTATCGCGTACGCGGTAAATTATTATTTGCTCTTTGCCGCATATGCTGTGAAACATTTTCTCGTGATGCGATCACGACGATCCTGCGGAGCGTGAGTTCGAGGGCACATGGGTGCAACATTTCATCGCCATATTAAATATTCATATATCCCTAGTAACACGAGGATGTCCTCAGAACGTCCTCAGAATGTCCTATTAGATGAGCCGGATATCTATTGTGATTCTGAAAGGTAAACAGGACGTTTTGTGGACTAGCAAATAAGCGCCTCATTACGTCCTCGAGATGTCCTCAGGACATTTTCCACTCAGCCTCAGGCTATCTTGAGAATTTTCTTAAGACGACTTTAGGATGACTTCAGGATGACTTCAGGGACATCCCGAAAACGATCGCGTTCCGATATTAACTGTTAATATTAAACATCTATAATATACATCCCTTACGGAAAATAAGTGAAAAAAAATTAAAAAATGGAAAAAAAGAGAGAAAGTGATGAAACATCTTTTATCTCGTATCACTGCATGTTTCTAAAACCGATCATCCATCCATTTGGAAATCCTGCTCGATGTCGCTTAACCTCTGTATTGGAATGAAACCTACTGAAATGATGAAATGATGATTACCGAATCTCGATTTAAATTTGATAAATCTGATTAATGAATGTTACTATATTGTCGTATAAATAGTATTTTAAAATCTTTTAAAATCTTGATTACACATGTAATTCTTGTAGATAATTTAATTACATATATAGAGCTATGAACCTATATTATGTTTAATGAGAATCATTTTCCTTATGAAAATTGTATATATTTTGCTTACTTATTGTGAATTTATTGTGAACTTATTGTGAAGTTATTATGAATTTGTTAATAATTGTATTAAATATGGGAAATATTTTTCTTATTTATATATTATAGTTAATTAAGAAAGTTAGTAATTAATAATGTTTCATTATCTATTCATTATAAATGTCTTAAAAATGACGATTAAATGACGACATATTTATGACGATAATATTTCGTGACAAATGTTACGTTCATTTTACGTTCATTATTTAGTACACTGATGACGAATGAAAAATGATCTTAAATTATCGTCATAATGATATCATCTTGCTACTTGGGCCAGAATATGTTATTATGGTATTTTTAGACTGTCAGAACAATGTCAGGATTATTAACAATTATTAAAAATGCGTTATATATAAATACGTACATAAATGAATCAATCTTTATTAATTATAACTCGTTAGTTATACAAAACATAAAAATTCTCATTTTGAACATATGAAATAAAGTATACATATATATAACATAAACTATAAACTCTTTAACGTAAATAATATTTTTTTAAGATAATTAATTTTTAAAGAACTTTATACCTTTATATATATATAGTGTCACATCTAAAGTATGTGCAACAGAGTTTCTGTAGTATAAGTAAGTTTACACTATACATACTTTAATAGCACAGGACACCTTAGGATGATCCTCTGTGTGTGTGTGTGTGTGTGTGTGTGTGTGTGTGTGTGTATATACAAGGTGTCCCAGACCTAACGCACCACCTGTAAATGGCAGATTCCTGAAGTCATTTAGAGACGAAAATTCTAATACTAAAATATTAAGCAATAGTTTTCAAATAGGAAACGTTTAAAAATGTCCAATCGGGCTGTCCATTATTCACGCGTTCAGATCCGTCACACAGTGAAGATGCTCCTAAATATTAATATTTAAATATTAACATAATTTTGCATATGTTTTTGAATTTTTTTTCGTAACTTTTTCTACTTATTTAATTAACTTGCTCTATATGTTGATAATATTAATAGCGGTTAAAAATAAAAATTATTTTACGTAATATTGGAATGCATCGAGTTATTGTTACACATCGAACTGTCAAATGAAGTGTCTGTCATATAAAGTATGTTATAAAAAAATAATATTTTTTATGATATGAGTGTCTTAATCAATATTAATCAAAAAATTATTTCTTTAATTGAACAGATAATAAAGAACGAATATACTATTGATAAAAACTTTCTCAACGTCAGTAATTTATACAAAAATAATATGAAGAATAATTATTCTTGACATATCCCTTTTTATAAAATATAATTATGATCACTAACAATTATCCTTCACTATGTGACGGACCTGAACGTACGAATAATGGACAACCCGATTGGACATTTTTAAACGTTTCCTATTTGAAAATTATTGTATGCTCTGAAAGATATTTATTAGATTCGGAAAAATAAACGGAGACCGACTGGATTTGAACTCGGGATCCCTCGTTTACTAATCTGACATCTACTTAGTCTGCACAACCACGACGGCTCCTCTCTGTTAGCTGTTTATATTCCGAATCTCTTTTATGACCGCTTACGGTTGTCTAATTCTTACAGCTCAATATTTTAATATTAGAATTTTCGTCTCTAAATGATTTTAGGAATCTGCCTTAGCAGGTGGTGCATTAGGTCTGGGACACCCTGTGCGTGTGCGTGTGTGTGTGTGTATGTGTGTGTATGAATGTTCAATATGACGACAAAATATAGCTAATTATTTCGTACGGCGCACCTAGTCTTACACATTTTTCATGACCACTTTCAATCTACCTAGATAAATCTTCTTACTCTTAAGGATTATAGCACACAAAAAAACTTAAGCAGTAAAACTTAAATAGTAAGGAAATAGTATGGATTTGTTACTGCTTATGTTACTGCTTTACGTTCTCGACTATGATTGGCTGATCCGATTACTGCTTAAATTTTATTGCTTCAGTTTTTTTGTGTGCTGTGGCCCTAAGTCTCCTGAGCAGCTAAGAACTCCGTGTTGACGGTAGCGACGTATCGTCGCAATAAAAAATAGAAGCTCATTCATTCTTATTCTTCTTTATATACGAAGGTCGATTGCATAAATTTTTGTGAGATAGCGCCACAATGAACTGTGTACTATATGGCCAGGAAGTAACACTATTCAAACTGCCTCATAAGGGAAACAAGGGAAAAGAAAAGAAGTTGACCCTTCAAACGTTAATTCTTTTAGATGCGGCTCAACTTTATTCTGCTCCGTCACATCGCTACACATCGGAATTAACCGGCTCGCACGTTGAGAGGGAAGTGACGAAAGTCCTTTTCGCAATCACGTCCGCACATACTTCGCCCATTTTAAATATCGTATATAATTGTAATAATCAGCAAGGTTGCTAACAAAAGAGCAAGCAAGAATCCCAGCAGAAAGAAAAATATCGTGTGCCATTGGCTTAAGGATCCTGAGTAGTCACCGCGGTCATATTGGAATCGTGATATCGTAGGCAAGAAATGACACAGTAAAGTTTATTACACTAATTTTGCAAATAAAGAGATATTTGACTAAAATAACATCTGATATAGCTCTAAGACACTTGTGAAAATGGGCGGCTGCTTTTCTTTCTCTTCCTGATAGTCAATAAATAGCTAAAAGGCACGTGAAATGAAGTCTATTCAGGCAGAAAACATGATTTGACAGTTGTTGAAAAAAGTGGAAAAATGCTTTTACATGTAATGTTCAAAGATAATTTTAGCTGCCGCCCATTTTTTTGAATCTAATAAGTACGAAACAAATCACATCTGTACAATTAAGAATATAATAACGAAAATAGCTGCAATAAAAAATGTCGTTGTCCGCACGTCACTTACGAGGGTCGTTCGATAAGTCAGGTAAAAAAGCAATAAATTCACCTATTTTCCGGAAAATTCTTTTTCACTTTTCGACGTTGTCTCCTTGGAATTTTACACACTTAGTCCAACTTTTTGATCTCTTCGGAAAAGTAGAAAGTCTCAAAGCCTTCAAAATACGCATCCACAGCAGCAATGACCTCCTCATCGGACGAAAATTTCTTTCCTCCGAGCCAAATCTTGAGGTTTGGGAATAGAAAGAAGGGGTCAAATCAAGAGAATAGGGTGGATGGGGCAGCAATTCGAATCTTAATTCATGCAATTTTGCCATTGCGGCTGTGAAGGTATGAGCCGGAGCATTGTCCTGGTGAAAGATGACTTTTTTGCGCGCCAATCTGGGCCGTTTCGTTTGCAGCTCTTCGTACAAATGATTCAGAAGTGTAGAATAATATACTCCTGTGACTGTTTGACTCTTCTGTAAGTAATCAATGAAGATGATTCCTTGGGAATCCCAAAAAACAGTGGCCATTATCTTCCCGGCCGACAAAACAGTCTTCGCCTTCTTCAGCACATTCACCAGGCGCTATCCACTGCTTCGATTACTGTTTTGACTCGGGTGTATAGTGATGGATCCAAGTCTCGTCTATAGTCACGAATCGACGCCAAAACTCTTGTGGATTGCGCTTAAGCATCGACAAACACTGCTGCAAAATGTCTTTTCGCATGCGTTTTTCATCGATGGTCAGCAATCGCGGCACCCATCGTGCACAAAGCTTTTTTATTTCTAATTCTTTGTGCAGGATATTATGCATCCTGTCTATTAAGATGCCTCTCAGCTATGTCACGCATGTTCATTCGATCTTCCATAACAATACGATGGATTTTTTCAATCATTTCTGGCGTAGTGACTTCAACTGGACGTTCGGGGCGCGCTTCATCTTTGGTTGATGTCCGGCCTCTTTTGAATTCATTAATCCAAACATAAACGGTCTTCAACGCTGATGCAGAATCCCCGTGAACTTCGTCCAATTCGACTTTAATCTGCGCAACCGTCCACTTCTTTAAATAAAAATGTTTAATCATTGCATGGAATTCATCTTTCTCCATTTTTACGACAATTGCTGCCATGCTCACTTCCAACATCTGCCACATGTAAACTAAGCGTCACTTGTGGCTGAAACTTGGTATGAGGCAGTTTCCCAACTCGTGAACCCGACAGAGTGGCGACGAGAGTGGGATGCCCCATCACAGCTTGAGAAAGAAATTTCAAAATTACGAATTAAGGATATATACTTATCGCCATAGCCGAGGCAATCGTGCATGGGAATTTTGCAATTGAGGATTTCGATCCAACTGTTACGAACTGAAAGCGTTGGCTACAGCGTTTTGAGGGAGCCGTCACAGTTTTCAAGGTACCGGAAGTGCAAAAAGTTGTGTATTTGCTACATTTTATTGGAGCAAAGTCTTTTAATATACGACAAGTTAGCACTACTCAATCCATATACGCAAACGTACTGTACAATTACGTCACATTTGGAGGATTTCTACTGCACCGGCTCCACTTGAAATAGCAGAAAATTATCATTTTCACTAGAGAAAACAGTCCGACGGGAAAACCATACATCAATATATACGACTGCGTTACATAAATTAAGCATAAATTGCAATTTTGAAAATTATCTGAAAACGGCCTTAAGGAAACCAGTTCATATTTGGGTTGACAAGTCAACGCACTCAGGTGGAGGTGAAGGATTTGTTTTTCGATAGGGCGGTCAAGTTGCACTTTCAATGGAGTTGACCGAGAAGAGTGTAAATCAAATCCAAGCAGTCGGAATTTCATCTGTTGAGTACATCGGCCAAAAGGAGATGACAAAGAAAAACAAACAGGCACAGCACAAGAAGTTAATGGTAAACAGGCCAGTGTCTTTCCCGAAAACAAAGCGTACTATACGAGACGTCTACAATAACAATAACAATAATGGTATTATTCCGAATAATAATATTATTTATTTTAAATGCAGAGGTAGGCATTTCTAAATATACATTAAATAGAGAAATCACATGCGCAAATTATGATATAAAAGGTCATTTAGCAAAAATATGCATGAAGAAGAATAGGACATCAGCAAATCGATTGAGCGATATTATATGGATGAGTATGGAGCACATTAAACATCGAGAGAAATTTTTCGAAAGTCTAACTATCGAAGGTAAAGAAGTACGATTCGAAGTAGATACCGAAGCGGCTGTGAGTAAGCATTTCCTTGAGCGTTATTTTCCGGATGCACAAATTAAGAAATCGAATTAATAATTATTTACTTTTTGCAAGACCACTATTACGATTATGTGAAAGTATGAGTATGTTACAGGGAAAATACAAAATTATTAAACATGTATATTATGGTAATAGGAAATCACTCATGAGACGAGAATGGATTCAACAGTTAGGCGTACAATTGAATAAATCAATCGGATGCGGCGCGCGGGGGCGTGCTCCCTAGGATAGTGAATTAGGAAGTCCGCATCAATCATACAGGAAATTATACTCTCTCCCTCAAGGCGAGATTCTATGAGGCGGTTTTTTTGGAGGGGTCTCCACACTTTGTGGAGACTATCAACTCTTTCTGGGTGCACTCTCTCTGGTCTGCCACCTTGACGTGGTGAGGAGGCTCCCTGTCCCTATGATCACCTGCTGGCAGTACCGGGGTTCTATCCCGGGAAAGCCCGAATGCGAGGGATCAGGGTCTAAGCGCATTGCCCTTACTGCTGTGGCGGAAGGGTCTGTATTCTGGATCCGGTCCTCCAGTAGGGTCGAGTCTCCTCAGAAATCCGCATCCAATGGGTCGGTAGGGCGGCCCTGACTTCAATCGCCCGGCGGTGTGGCGCCGATAGGGGAAGGTCTGTTCCCTGTCCGCAACGACGCAGGTATTCCCGCAGGAGTGTCGCCGAGAGGCTGAATGCTCCCGGCTGACATGGGGGGGCGGTGCTCCGCCCAGGGAGGGGTATGTTTTTTGGGTCATGGAGCCGCTCGGATATTTCTGAGGCGGGGCCTGCGGCTCACGTACTTCGGAGAAGATGGACCGCAGGGCCGCTCGGACATATTCCGGGGCAGGGCCTGCGGTCTGGGTGCCGTCGGAGCCGCTTGGACGTATTCTGAGGTCGAGGTCCGGCAGCACGTAAAGTATAAGGCAGACCGGGCTCTCTAGTCGGGCCAAGGCAACCGGTCTAGGGGAAGGACACCCCGAAAGAAACCACGTTTATAAAATTATGGATATGTACACCAAAAAAGTAATAAATATACCAGACCAGGGATTTCGGACCCCCAGATCTCGGCCCGCTAGAAGGGATAATGTCCCGGTCCCTCCCGCGTCGTCATCAGATGACGGGCGAAACGCAGAGTTGCCAACGGGCCGTAGAAATGACTACCGTTGAAGAAGGCAGCCGCTCTCTTAAGGCAGCACGATGGATATGGGAGGTCCCATGTGCCCTTGAGGTCGAGATCAGGACGACTTCTAACGCGGAAGTATTCCGCCTAAGGGAGGAGGGGATGACCCACCTCCGATCCTGCCAACACCGCAGGACAACAACCCATCAACACCGCTTCCGGCTCGTAGATCTGGCCCTCGCTCCAAAACTAAGGTTCCTGAGAACGATGGACTTGCGGGCATTCGATCGCGGTCCTCGTCGACAGAGTCGAGGGCGTTGCGGGCGTCAACTACCTCGACGGGAGGGAGTAAGAAGAGAATGGCCTGATACCTGGTGAGGACGAGGACATGTGTCTCGAGATGGAGACTCCGGGATGGGGATACACATCCATTGACCTCCCGCGCCGAGAAAAAAGAGAAGCAGGCTCTCCTCGGATCTGACCAACGCCGGCAAATTCACGGCCGAAAAAAGAGCGGAGAAAGCGGCCCGAAAAAGGGAGAAAGAGGCGGAAGAGACTCTGGGGGGGCCGTTCGGGATCTCCAGGTCCAATAATCTCCCAGCAAGAAGCTGGAAGAAACGAAGGCGCAAATGAGAACCCTTTAGGAAGAGTGGAGCCTGGAGTCCATCGCTGCGATCAAGGCCTACACTCGCCAAGCCATCGCGCGGGTGAGGAAGGTTGCCCAGATGTCTGGCAACCTAAAAGGCGGATTCCAGGCGGAGCTCTGGTCAGCCTCCGCGGAGATGATTGCTGCCTGAGATCCTCTATTCGAGGACCCTAGAGGCAGAAGCGAATGCGGTCGGGGATGTAGATGGCGAAGGTTCCTCAGGGAGGAGATCTTTTAATTACAGAGGGACAATACAGATCTCCGCTCGACCATAGATGAGCTAAAGGCGGAACTGCGGGACTTAAAATCCCGCAGACCCGACCCCGCTGCTGAGAAACCAGCCGAGTTCCTTAGGAATCTAGAGAAAGGATGGAGATGGACGAGACGAGACCACCCCTCCCCGATTCATCCACTCTCGGAGGGGGATAAAAGGGGGAGATCACGCATTATAAGTGTGGAGACCCTCCCCCCGGTCCTCAGACCGAAACTGGGGAAAACACCGCCCGCGGTGGTCGCGGACCCCATTGGGGCTCACTGCGAAAGCGAGGGAGATAGACCCTTCACAATGAAGGACTTAAAAGGGATCTTGGGGAGGGTTCTCCCCATGATATTAAGAAGCATGGGAGCACCTCCATGCCACCTCCCCTCCACCAAGCGCGGCGGGGGGACAAAAATCGGGGGAAAAGGGGAGACCTAACTCATGGAAAAAAGGGAAGGGGGATACAACCCAAGGAAAACAAAACCCCCCTCCCAAAACCCAAAAGAAGGGAAGTGGCGGAGCGGACAATACCACTCAGCGCCTCAGTCGGATGGAAGTCGCTCTGGAAGAGGCGTCAACACCAACGGCCTAAAAATGGCCGTTAGCTTCTTCTAGACCAACCTCATGCCTGCCGGGCATAGGATCTATTTGTCCATAGCCTGACAGAGCGTGGTTGTGAGTTTGGCATCCGAACCCTACCGGATCCCCGAGAACCAGTGAGAAACTGGTTCGGGGATCGGGAGGCTCTGGTGGCGATAGTGTGGAGGTCGATCGAGGGCCTGCCCCCCTACTCTGAAATGAAGAGGGGAGATGGTTACGTGGCGGTGAAGTGAGGGTCCATCTGTATCGTGAATTACTACGTCTCTCCAAATACGAGTCTCGCCCAATTGGGAGGATTATTTGGAGGGAATGGGGGACTGCATTCGCAGGTTCGCAAGTTACTCCCTTACCCCGTAATAGTCGCCGGAGATCTAAATGTAAAACCCATGCTGTGGGGTTCCCCGGCGATGGACCAAAGGAACTCTGATGGGCTGGATGGCGAGTCTGGGCCTGAGTGCATTGAATTTGGGCCCGGAGCCCACATGCGTGCAGCATAATGGGGAGTCGCATATGGATGTGACGCTTGTGACTCTCCCGGTCGCGCGCATGGTAGGGAACTGACGTGGAGGCCTCCATGGTAATTATGTCAGTACATTTTCATGGAAGTCGACACCCGCACAGCAGTCGGCCGACGGAGAGATGGTCCACGCAGATGGGCCTTCAAAAAACTAGATAAGGACTGCTTATGGGCGGCAGTCCTTGTGGTTACCTGGCCGGATAATCGGCAGGTGGCCCGGGACGTGGAGGAGAAGGCCGAGAGCATGGTAAACATTATCGCGGACGCATGCGATGCGTGCATGCCACGCTCTCGGCTGGTGAAGCGGCGGACCGCATACTGGTGGACGGTGGAGGTCGCGGAGCTTCGCGCCTCCGCCATCCGCGCAAGGAGACGATTCCTGCGGGCCCGCCGCCGAAGAAGCGCCGATCTGGACGCCGCCTGGGAGCTCGTATGGTGAACCCTGGGCAGCGCCATCAGAAAGGCAAAGACCGAGGCCTGGGTGGGGCTGATCTCGTCCCTGCACGCGGATCTGTTGGGGCGCCCATACCAAATTGTGCTCAATAAATTGAGACACCTCCTAAACAGGATGATGAGGATCCTTTTTCCTGGTAGGGACGATTGGTCTCCACCCATCCCGCACCTGTTCAACAGGTGCTTTAAAGAGGAGACATTCCTCCGTATCTGGAGGAGGGCAAGTTTGATCCGAAGCAAGCTGCCGGACGCTCCTTCGGCATATAGGTCGATTTGCCTGCTGGACGACGTGGACAAACTCTTCGAGTCGCTGCCCGCGTCGTCCGGCACCTGTCCGGAAGTGGCCGAAACCTAACGGAAAATCAGTATGGCTTCTGTGAGGGGTGTTGATCGACAATTGACGCGATTGATCGTCAAATCCATCACGGAGACCATTATTGCAGGGGGGAGTTGCATTGCTGGTGTCGTTGGACATATCCAACGCATTCAACTCCCTCCCCTGGGACAGGATAAGGGAGGCGGAGCAGTACCACCGTCTTCCAAATTATCTCCAAGCGGTGCTAGGCGGCTTTCGCGACAGGATATTGGAGTTCGCTGATGCCAGCGACGCCGACACCAAAGGGGTGTCACGCGCGGGGTTCCGCAGGGGTCCGTACTGGAGCCTCTGCTTTGGAACCTCGCATACAACAGGATATTGCAGCTTGCCCTTCCCCCTGGCTGCCACGTCATCTATTATGCAGATAACACGCTAGTGGCCGGGGGGATAACTGGGGGAATACCCTGGCGGCGGCCAGCGAGGCCGTGCGCGCGATCAGCGGGCAGCTTTAGGGTTGAAGGTGGCGGCTCACAAGACGGAGGTCATGTTTGTGCATGATGGTCTCCGTGGGCCGCCTCCACCCCCCCCCCCGCCCCGCGAGGGTGCTGGTCGGAACAGTCCCCGTGAAGATGGGGCTCTACTTTAAGTACTTGAACCTCACTCTGGATGGTATTTTTACTGCCTGACCCCCAGGATGGAGGCGGTGGCTAACAGGCTCGGCCGCCTCCTATCCAATCTCGAAGGTCGCCAAAATAAGACGCTTGTATGCGCACACCGTCCACTCGGTGGCCCTACATGGGTCACTGATATGGGCCCATCGCTTGGCGAAGAACCGTCATAGCCTCCGTCTAATGAGGCAGGCGCAGTGCAGAATTGCGCTGCACCTGGCGAAGACCTATAGGACGGTATCGCATGTGGCGGCTACGGTCCTGGCCGGGACGCCCCCTGTAGACCTGCTGACGGCAAGGAACGCCGAAGTTTATTGGCATCTTCGCCAGCTAAAAGTCCGGGGAACAGTCCCTACGACTAAGACTGTGGAACCAATATGCCAGGAAGTACGGCGCTGGATGGAGCGTTGGAAAACCCAGCTGCATGAGCCCGGCGTCACAAGTGCCCGGACTGTGGAGGCCATCCGGCCCTGCCTCGAGAAATGGCTCAGCAAGGCTCACGGGAGCTTATCTTTCCAGTTGGTGCAGGTGCTGACCGACCATGAGAGTTTTGGCTGATACCTGCATCGAATTGGAAGGAAGCGCACGGCACAGTGCTCGCACTGTGCGGCGGGCAAGGACACCACGCAGCACACATTCGAGAAATGTATTGCCTGGGATGGTAAGCGCGGTGCCTTTGCCCCAGTGAACAATAACTTCTCGTTGCCGGCCGTAATTGAGAACATGATTGGCAGTGAGAATGTTTGGAAGGAGGTCTCCTTTTTCTGCGAATGTTATGTCGCAGAAAGAAGAAGCGGAGCGGCGCAGGGGGGAGAGGAACTACCTCCCTCCGACGGCCGCCCCAGACGGGGAGGAAGGGGGGACTGCAGTGCCGGCTACAACGGCGTCAGCAGTTCCCCTTATTAGATGAATGACCCTCCTGGGGGAGGGGAGTAGCCCCCCTCCCCTTTGATAGGTTGGTTAGTTGGCTAGACCTTACCAATGGCCGAGCCAGAGAAGACTCCCGGCGCTAGGAGGGGCCGCACTCACGACGGCCCCATTGTACCTCAGTCCTGGGAATCTGCGCGGGAACGGGGCCCTCTAGTCTTAGGACTTTCTCTCCCGCGCACGCGATTGTTGTTGCCATCCACCCTTCCTCATCCCCCCCTCAATTGGGGGGAAAGTAGTCCACCTCTCTTAAGGAGCATGGTGGGGGAGAGGGCAACTCCCCCATTGGGAGGAGCGCGCCTTAAATAGCGCGCGGGCACGGGGCGATCGGGAAATATATTGCTAGTGTTCCCCGATCGCCCCAACTATGTGCCTTGGACGGCACCCATGAGGTTTTAGTGGGTAAGTGGTCGTGGTTTACAGCGGCCCGAGTCTCACACTTTCCCGGACAAGCCCAAACGTCCGGGAGGTTAGTGCGTAACAACATTTCCTCATGTTAAAAAAAAAGGTCTACAATTGAACAATACAGTTGAACAATACATTTACGTTGATGGCAAATATAGATAGTGACTTACACAAAATTTTACATGAATACGAAGAAAACTTAGATCCGTCATGCACAAAAATTAAGCAAATACAAGCGTGACTTACATTGAAAGAAAACGCGAGACCGACTTTTCTGAAAGCAAGGAAAGTTCCATTCAAGATAGTACCGTTAGTAGAATGAGAGATTGATAGATTAGTAAAAAAAAGGAATTTTACAAGTCATTAATACATTAATGTGGGCGATAGTGCCGATTTTAAAAAAGGACAATACGGTTAGATTATGCAGGAATTTTAGCATAACGGTTAATAAGCAATTATTAGTAGATGAATATTCGCTGTCGACAATCGATAAACTTTTTAGTACGCTGACGGGAGGACAAAAATTCTGTAAGATAGATTTAAAGCAGGCATATTTACAAAATATTCCTAGGATAGGGATTTATTAATATTGAATACGCATTGAAGATTATACAAGTATACATGACTATTATACGGTATTGCCTTAGCACTTGCGATTTGGCAAAGAGAAATCGAGAACGTATTAAAAGAATTCCCGAGTGTTTCTGTTTTCTTAGACGATATTAAAATTACGGTGCCGAACGATTAAATGCATCTAGAACGACTTACATGTTTAGCGTGTAACCACAAAGAATGTACTTACACGTTTAGCGAAATTTAATATTCGAATCAATGAGGAAAAAAGTTAATTTTTTTAAAAAAAGGCATATATTATTGCGATTATTACATTGATAGAAACGGTATACATAAAGAGAAAAGTAAAATGGAGGCCATTGAAAATATGCTACGCCCTAGAAATGTTTCAGAATTACGCGCTTCCTCCCTTCTTATTTGGGAGTTCGAGCCTGATGCAATCTCTTCTGTCGTGCTCCAGGAGGATTATTTGTATATTTGCCAATGGCGTTGGAGGGTATCGCCGTTGCAGTCCGACCTGCATCCATCGAGAGAATAGGACCATCATTTCTCTGGAGTACCGGTAGGGATTCGAAAGAATACATGTATATATGTATAGTATAATATACGTATATATGTGTATCATTGTATTGTTGACGTGTTATTCTAAACACGTTATTTGCGATAAATATCATCACATATCTTGGTAGTCGAAGGAATAAGATGCCTGCCCGGTAAGGAGATCCTGGCTGAAGTGATATTTTTTCGCAAAATAATTACGAGTTTTCACGACTGGTTCGTGGTCAGGCCCTACCGTGACGCACATTCTCCCTTCTTATTTTTAGGATTAATTATTACGGATATTTCATTCAGAATTTAAGCGAAATACTTACCATTGCATACATTGTCACAAAAAGAAATAGGAAAAAATGTAACGTTTACATAGATACCGGAGTGTGAGATAGCTTTTAAGGCAGCGAAAAGAGAATTTATAAGTAACAAAGTCTTAGCGCACTACGATTCTAAACTATCATTAATTGTGGCGTGCGATGCAAACATGTATGAGGTTGGAACGGTCCTTTCGCAAAAATATCCGGACAGGTCCAAGCGAGTGATCCAGTATGCTTCGCAGTTTTTGTTTCGAACATAGAGAAAATATGCGCAGATCGATAAGAAAGCGTATGCAATAATCTTTACATTGAAAAAGTTTTACCAATTTTTATACGAAAATCGTTTTATGCTTTATACGGACCATCATCCACTTACACAAATTCTCGCCTAGTAAAACATTATCAGTACACAATGCACGTATGCAACATTACAAAATCTTTTTACAAGCTTTCAATTATGATATCAAGTATAAAAATACAAAATCCCACAGATTAGAAATAACGCAGATGGATTGTCGCGCCTACCAATTCAGTCTGAAGACAATTTCGAATATGATGTGATGAATGATTAAATTAATAGAATCTCTTTTAGTTACATTTACAGATTTAGTTACAGAGACGGCAAAGGATTGCAAAAATTATTACATACGTTACAACTAGAAGTAAAAGTAAAGCCAGCAAAAAGATTCAATGTTCCACTTACCGAATTTAGCTGCCAGCAAGGCACAATCTTACGTGATGGTGGAGTTCTGGTAGCGCAAAAATTAAGAAAGAAAATTTTACAGAAATTACATGAGGAACATTTCAGCATTGTTAAAATGAAAGTTATGACTAGAAGATATTGTTGGTGGCAGGGCATTGACAACGATGTTGAAAGCTAGCTAAGAATTGCAAAAATTGTAATTTAGTACGAAACAAACCATCTAAAACACAGATATATTCATAGAATCTAGCCAAACGAGTATTTCAGAGTACACATTGATTATGCAGGACTTTTTATGAGTCATTATCTTTTTGTGGACGCTGGTGGACGCTTTTTCAACCGGAAGTTTACATTACAAAAGATATGATTAGTAGTACAACAATTGAAAAATGCAGGCAGATTTTTACAACGTTTGGCATACCAAGTTGTTGTATCAGACAATGGCGGATATTTTCCATCGAGTGAATTTGTGAATTTCCTTAGATGTAATGGTATTGTACATAAAACTACAGCACCGTTTCATCCGGCGACAAACGGGCAAGTGGAACGCTTTATTCAGAACAAAATTATCTTAAACAAAAACAAATTATCTTAAACAAATGTTAAGGAAAAGGTTTCAAAATAAATTAGTAAATAGGAGAGAATTACAGTTAGTGTTACATCAAATTCTATTGGGTTGTCGGAAAAGTCATGACGCATTTTTGTAACAGACAGTGGCGCTAGTTTATTTTTAGAAGTACTAGAGTCATTCGCATTTCTATGTTATTGCTATGTCATTTGACAGCTGACACTTCTGGCTTCATTCTAACAAAAAATTGAGCGATTTGGTTGAGTTTTGGAGATATTATAACAAGTTGAAGATGGAAGACCAAACTGTGCATTTTCGCCATATATTACTGTTTTACTTCCGTAAAGGGAAGAACGTGCATCAAGCTTGTGAAAAGTTGTGTAAAGTTTATGATGACAATGCTCTACAAGAACGTTAGTGCCAATGATGGTTCATGAAATTCCGTGCTGGTGATTTTGATCTCAACAACGTTCCTCGGTCAGGGAGGCCCACCGAGGTTGATGACGACAAAATAAAGGCATTGGTCGAGTCAAACCCACGACATGAGAGATTGCAGAAACATTGAACATCCATCATTCAAGCGTTCACGACTACCCGAAGAAGCTGGGATACGTAAGCAAGCTCGATATTTGGGTTCCTTATGAACTCAAAGAAGTTTGTTTGACGGCGCGTATAAATATCTGCGATATGCTTAAACGTAAGGAAAACGATCCTTTTGAAGCGACTGATAATTGATGATGAGAAGTGGATTGTTTACAACAATGTGGTGCGCAAACGGTCTTGGTCTCGACGTGATGATTCGTCTCAAACGACATCAAAAACAAACATTTATCAGAGGAAGGTTAAGCTCTCAGTGTGATGGGATTTTAAAGGTGTCGTGTTTTTCGAGCTCCTATCAAGGAATTAAACAATCAATTCGAATGTGTACTGTTGGCAATTAAACAATTTGAACGAATCCTTCATCCAGAAACGTCCAGAGTTAAAGGAGTTGTATTCCATCACGACAACGCGAGACCATACACAAGTTTGACCCGTCAAAAATTATTGGAGCTTGAATGGGATATGCTGCTACACCCACCATACTCGCCTGACCTTACGCCGTCAAACTTCCGCTTGTTTCGCTCTCTTCAAAACTCCTTGCATGATATAACGTTTAATTCAGATGAGGCTGCAAATCAGCACCTTGTTCAGTTTTTCGTCGATAAAGACAGGTTCTTCTATGAACGAGGATTATGAAACTCACTGAAAGATGACAAAAGATTATTGAACAAAACGGACAATATATTATTGATTGATCTTTGTATTCTTTATATAAATAAATGATCTTTGAAAAACATAGAAAAAATACGTCATGATCGACTTTTCCGACAATCCATATTAAATTATAGATGCATGCCTCATATGTCATCAGGTGAATCGCCAGCTGTAAGAATGTTTAAGCGTGAGTTACGTATACGATTTGATTTATTGTTACGGACATAAATTGATGCAGGAAAATATAAAGGACCATATATATAAAAAGCGTCGAGAACTATGTATCGATGATAAGATAGAGTGTCGAAATTATAATGGAAAGGTTAAATGGGTTTTCGGTCACGTACAATAAAAACTCGGACTAGAACATTACATAATACGTTTAGACAATGGTAAAAATTTGAAGCGTCACATCAATCAAATTTAAACCCACATAGAACATAACTTCCAGTGAACATCCATTAAACCTCCATGGTTCCATTAAACTTCAATTAAACATTTATCTTCACAATGGAAGGTAGACGTCCATTAGAGGGCCAGTGAACCTCCATGGTGGATACTGCTCTAGGATTCTACCGTGGATGTCCACTAGCCGTCCAGCAAACCTCCATAGTGAGCGATCCTCAAGGATTCCGCTGTGAACGTCCATTAGCCTTCCAGCGAACCTTTATAGTGGATGGTCCCACACGGAACATGACATCCATTAGAGATCCACATAATCTTCACGGCCTCTATGCGACATCTATCTTTATAGTAAAAGTCAGATAAATCTCTAATGGAGACCTATACCTCCATAATGGAGCTCTAATGGGACTCTACCAAACCTCTACTCTACCTTTATTAGACATCTCATGGAGGATGTATGGATAAATTACAGATGTTTTATGAAACTTTCATGGATTATGGATTATATACAGAGTTTAATTGGAGATTTTAGATTCTTTCTAGATGATTATTTTATGATAAAAATTAAGAATATATACTTAAAAATAAATTAAAAATTTATTGCATATATTAGGTGTACAAAAAAGTTCTGAGCTTTTTTTGTAAAATTCAATCTTTATTCAAAAACAAACAAAAAAATATTAATCAGCAAAATATTTCCCGTTTGCATCAAGGACCTTTTGCTATCTTTCGGGTAGCTTGCGAATTCCTTGACGATAGAAGCTCACTGGCTTCGAAGAGATAAAGTCATCAATACATTTTCGTATTTCTTCAAATCTCACGAAATGTGTATCAGCCAAATGATGCTGCAGCGACCGGAATAGGTAGTAATCGAAAGGCGCCATGTCTGGGCTATACGCCGCGTGCGGGAGAAGTCCCAGCCTAACGCAAAGATATGGTCCTGAGTCACTTTCGCAACATGTTGTCGAACATTGTCATGAAGTAAGATCACTTTACGACGTCCTTGGCCAGTAAATGGCCTCTTTTCTTCTAATGCATCGCTCAAATTGGTCAATTCTTGTTGGTAGCGGTCTGCCGTGATTGTTTCACCCGGTTGTAACAACTCGTAATACAACACACCTTTCCAATCCCATCAAATACAGATCCCATCACATACAAAACCTTCTTGGCGTGATATTGGGTTTTAACGTCGATGTCGAAGGTTGACCATGATTTTCTACGTTTAGGATTATCATAAAGAATCCACTTTTCATCGCTGTAATGATTTTGTGCAGAAAATCTTTTTTCCGGAACTTTCAAAGCAAAATGAGTGTCACGCCGACGATTCTTGTTGTCTTCGGACAATTCATGCGGAACCCATCTGCCTTCCTTCTGAACCTTTCCCATCGTATGTAAACGTACGGAAATGGTTTGCTGCGTAACGCCAAGCTGTTCTGCAAGCTCCTTTTCAGTTTGCGCAGAGATTTATATCCAGCAGTGCTTACAATTCGTCCGTTTCAATCTTTTTGGCGTCCAGCACGCAGTTCATCTTCAAGACTGAAATCTCCTTGGCGAAATTTTTGATACTATCTTTTACATGTAATATGACTTACAGCGTTCTCTCCATATGCAGCACAAATCATTGCAGTGGCTTCAGCAGCATTTTTCTTCAGATGAAACGGATGAAGTGGATGGAAAATCGAATATGCTCTTTTGTTATTGCCATCGTGAACACTACTGATTTTTGAGGTTATGTGCATCAAACGCCAAACCGTATGGCATTTTAGAAGGCCAAATGTCAACGCTTTAAAACCGCAAAAGGGCGGGAAGATATATAAAATTTAAATTGTTATTTCGGTTGTATGAAATCTAAAGCTCAGAACTTTTTTGTACACTTAATATATTAAATTTGAATTCAACTCTTTTCCTATTTGTCTGTCACATAATTTATTATTATTAAAAGTTTTAATGCGACCCGGGCGCGTCAAGTTTTTGTACGCCATTTTTTTTTACACATCAAATTTTCTTTTATATTTTATTTTTATATTAACACAAGTATAATAATTCAATAAAATTTTTTTGGCAATTACAAATTGACATTAATTTTGGATTGATAACATCTTTTTTCATCTTTGCAAAGTTTCTTTTCTACTTCATATAATTAAAAGTTTGTGCCAATTTTTGATATCATGTTTTTTTGAAGAAATAATGAAACGATTTTTCAAATAAAAATGAACTACAAAATAAAATGTAATTTCAATGTAAAGCTCTTTTTATTTTTTTATTAGAAGTTGGCGCCAATTTTTCATTTCATATCTTTTGTACTAATATGAAATTTATTATTAAAAAGACTTTTGTAGATGGAAATTATTGTATAAAATTCTTCCTTTTACATAAATAAAAAAATATGTGAACTTAGCGTTATTTTTTATCTTTTTTAAAAGGTACAATATATAATGGATATAGAATTTCTTTTTATAAGCTTTTAAATTATTATTTGTAAACAATAAAATAACAAAAACGTATTTTTAGTAAGAATATCGGAAATACACTTCACTTTTGATTGCTTCGAGAATAAATTACGATCAAATGTCAAACTTCATGTGATTCGTCGACTGATGAAGTGACGAATCACATGAAGTTTGACATTTCTCGTATTATTTGACTCCATTCCAATATTGCTCCTCGATTTGGAAAAAAAAAGGGAGAAAAAAATATTTAATTATTGGACGCAGATAAAGATGACCAAGAAAAAATGATTTGGTAATTTGAGAAATTCGTGTATTGTGCATTTGCGAGAAAATCAAATCGCGAATGTACACATACATAAAACTAAGAAATATAAATATAAAAATAAAAGAAAAAAATACTTTAAGAGAGGAGAAACATATAAAAAAAAAATAAAGCGTATAACTAATAACATTATTTGATTTACATTTTGTTTATTTTATTATATATTATATATTTTATTTGTCTATTTTATCTTATTTATATTTAAACTTATATGTAAAATATATATAAATTATTAAATACTTATTATTAAAAACTTAAACACGATGTTTTTCATTTAATTTATATATCCCACATAAATTAAAATTAAAATTAAAATTGAAATTGGCGCTTTGTATTTAGGCACACATCTGATTAGTTAAAATAGCAAGCGACCGCCATTATGCACAATACTTCACCTTTATAAAGTGCATACCTTTATTCATTCTCATGTAGTACTCATGATAATAACGTAACAGAAGTGTACTGTGCCTATCGTTCCGTTTTAGTTTCGTGCGCTTTCTAATTGTTTCAAGATTATAAAATGGAATGCAGTTGCAATGTGTTTTCAAACTCCAACTGAAAATGGTAGGCATATGTAATATTTAAAAAAATATAATTTTATTATATATATTAAATATAATATCTATAAAATAATTAATAATAAAAAATTAATAATAAAAAAATAAACAATAAATAATAAAAAAATTAATAATATTAATATTAATAATAACAATAATAATAAAAAATTAATAATAATATTAATATTAATAATAACAATAATAAAATAATTAATAATAATAAATAATTTTATAATATTATATATTATAATAATTTTATTATATTATATTATTTCATATTATACGCTTTATTTTCTTCAATCAAGATTATTCAGTCTCCATAGAAGCAGCCATCTTTGTGCTCTAATTGCTTTATCTCGCTGGTTGCAGTAGCCACAACAGGAAGTACGTCAAAATTAATGATGTCATAGAATTCAAGGCAGTACTTTCGGAGTGCTATTCTCTATATCGGAACGCTATTCGTAGTACTGACAATACTCGGAGTGAATAAAGGAACGCACCCCTAATTACACCATGGTGAAAACTATAGCAGTTGTCTATAGTAGTCAATCTATAGTAACGTGTGTACGTGAAATTAAACTTATTTTACATAAGTAGATGACAAAATGCAAATATGGGCCGCAAAATACCGGGAAAAAAACATCGTGGTATCAAGGATCCTGAGAAGCAACGTGCTAAACGTTTTGCTGAGTAAATTATTAAAATTAAAATTTAAGTAATCAAATATAGATAATTCTGAACTAAATGTATTTTAGGTTAGAGTCATATATGAACATACTGCCGAAAAATGTAGATGAACAAGCGATCCCGAAAAGTCTGAAGCGTTTGATTAAATTAAAGGAAGCTGCGAAAATTAGTAACGGTATTGTGAAAAGAAAACGAAAGAAAAGAAATGCGCTTATCTGTGTAGGTCAGCAATATTGTAAATCAAATCATCCAGAAACAAAATTAGAAAAAGCTACACCAGTATTTCAACAAAGACCAGGCGAATCTGGTAAACAATTCTTGTACCGGGTATCTAGAGATACACATGATTTTCTTAAGCAGATTGCATTTGAAAAGAAATATGGTATTCAAATTGAACGTGATTTTAACACTGGTGAAATTCGAGGTCTAATAAAATGCAAACGCGAAAAAAATGATATAAAAATATTAACAACTAATAAGAATATCAATAAGAAGAAAAAGAAGATAACTGAAAATTTTAAAAGTTTGACCAAAAATGAACAAAAGCTGAAACTATATATGAAGAAACAAAACAAGTTGAAAAATCATGATGAGTTTGAAAGATTGCAAGACAAAGTTGCTTTTGATGAAATTGCCCATGAACCTCCTAAATTGAAAATCAAAAAGAAAATGAATGAGGATGTAAAACCGAAGGATTTATTGCTGAATTTATTTCTAAAAAGTTCCAAAGAAGTTTTTTCTACCAAAATCATTAATCAATCAAGAAAAAAGAAACATTTACCTGATGCAGAAAGAAGACAACTTGAGAAGCAACAGGCTGAAATTATTGCTGTCTATAGACAATTGAAGTCTCAATGATTGGCTAATGGAAACTGATAGGGTATGTTTAAAATATATAAAAATAATAAATTGTTTCAATGAAGTCTATTCAGTTTTTTCTTTTATTCCATTTATTTTACTTATTTTATATGCAGGTTGAATGTAAGTTAAAATTCTTATAACATAGTTTAAAGTTTTTTGAAATTAGATATCCCAAAACTATTTTTTGAACTTTTTAATCACAGTTTTTCTGGAAAGATACAAATTATACAAGTTTTCTTTGCTAAATGAATGATTTGAATTCATCATATTTCAATTTTACATATTTAAATGCATTTAACCTGTAGTCCAAACAAAAGGCTCAAGTCTTTCTTCTATTGGTAAGAAATTGTTGAGTGTTTCAAGACTCTCAAGGGTTTGATTGAGAAGCGAATGGCATCTAGTTAATTGATGGCTGAGTTCATGCACTTTGTTCAATTGTTCTGTGAATTTGGTAAATTTTTTTTGCCGATCCACAGCAAAATTCAATATTTTACCAAATTCTATTTCCATATTAATACATAGAGTGGCCTGCTCTACTGCTATTATTTGTGCATTTGTATTCAGATGATGTTGATAACGCGCACACAAATTGAACAGACCAACAGGATCAAGCCTCTCCAAGACTTCTGGATCACGTACACCTGGTGGTAAATTCAACGTGCCGCGCATGATTGGTAGAAACATCGGGATGCTTTGTAGTTTCACTATGTCAGGATCCTTATCTGTTGTAGGGTCTGTTTGAGCTGGTTTTACCACCACAATATTATGCGTCTTGTCCGATATATTAATTTTCCTGTGACTTTTAACAGAAGAAGTATGCAAATAAAACTAAAGAAATCAAGATCGATAAAATCTTACACGATAGAGTTGTATAAAATGTTTACTTCTTTACAAAAATTTAAAGGTATTAAAAAATAAGCTTACATAAGAATAGTTTGAAAAATATTATTTTCGACGATTATATTATTTATTTCATTAGAAATCTGAAAATTGTTAATTATTTATATGCAATAATACCTATGATTTGTAGATCCCAAACTATTTTTACGTCTTGAAATATCAGTAGTTCCAATACTTTTCCCTCTATAGAGCTGCGATTGTTTATTAGTCATCTTTGGTGAATCTCCAATGGGTCGATTCACTGTATAAGAAATATATGGAAGGTCAGAATCAGAACAAATACTGGCACCAGGACTGATACATCTTGGCGGAGTGTCTTCTGGCATTCTTTCACGATTTGGAACACTTTTGCCGCGTCTAAGTTGATTCGTCCTTGTTCTTCCACTACTGGTATTTTGGCTGCCACTTTGAGAGCTTTGTTCAGATCCCATTTTAGATTTCTATAACTCACAGAATTTCAAGAAAAGAATTATCTAAGTAAACGTCTATGTATTTCAAACAAGAATATTTTATATTTATATTAAATACTATAAGTTGTGTGTGTGTGTGTGTGTGTGTGTGTGTGTGTGTGTGTGTGTGTGTGTGTATGTGTATGTGTGCATATAGCATATTTTATAATATATGTACACAATATATCTATACAATATTTAACGTTTTTTGTAAATTCCAAGTTTTACAATTTTTTATAAGATCTACCAGAATTGAGAAATCATTAAAAGATCTTATTGAAATACATAAATTTTAATATATATTTAATAAATTTAACAGCATATAATAAATTTCTAAGTTACTTTTGTAGCTTGTTTGATTCTGCAAAAATATTGATAGCGTTTCTCCTAAGGATATTCATACCTATAATAGTGACAACAGAAATGTGCAAAATATAAATGATCAGGATGTAATCGAAAACAATTTCGATTGCAAATGAACTGAAAACAAATAGGTTTTTGCTTATATGCTCCTGATCATTTATTTTTGAATTTAATAAGCGCCTTCTAATACTAGAATGTGCAAAATATGTTTTAGATTAATCTTTAATATCTGTTTTTTATAGTTGAATTGAAATGGATATATATTTAAAATGAAATGGATGTACATTTAAATTTTGATAAAAGCAGAAAATTCTAAGCATTTTGAAATTTTTGCAATCCAATCTAATAAAATAAAAACATCTAGTTTTTATTTCAACAATGTAATCAAATAATATCTTAATTAATGCTAATATAGTTTTGCAATTAATTTATGACATCTTAAATATGTATTTCAGGAAACTCTAATATAAAGATTCACTATAAATATCAGCTTTTATATTTTTCTTATAACTTTATGGTGTCATTAGATTTTAAAAGTTATATATATTATATAAAATTTCTATTTTATTTGTTGCTATTTAATATTCAGTTTTCATGTTCTTTATACTTATTGCTTATTTCAGTTATTTATTTCATATAATGATTGATTTTTGTTGTCAGAAACATTACTAAAACATCATTCAATGTCTTGATAACCAGTAACTATTTGATTATGTCAAAATTTAATTTAATTAAAGAATGATTAATTCCATTATTTTGTATAATACTGAACATACACGCACACGCACACACGCTAATAAAACTTAATTAAATGTACATTAAGTAATTTTTTAATGTTAGGTATAAAAGTAGGTCACTCACATTCTACTTGCTATAAATGAAAAATATCTTTTCAAATGAAAAAAATAGAGATATTTGAAATAGAAAGTAGCCTAAGAAAAACTACAGCTGCTACTTCTTTTTTTTTTCTCTTTGGTCCAATGATCCAACAACGACCAAGCATACGGCTGCAATCTAATTTTGATCATGATATAAGAAGACAAGCTACATTCCGATATTCACTGCTGAAAATATATAGTTCGGGTCACGTATATTGTAGATTTTCAGTACAGCAGTGAATGCAGCCAAGGTAAACCATTCCGCGGTTTGTGAGATTTGCGAACACGTGACAGTAAGCGTCGCCATAGTTTTGATTGGAAAAAGCACTAATTTCAAAAGATAATCATCGTAAAATTAGAAATATTAAAAGTAAAATATTAATATCTTAAAATTAAATATATATTATAATAAAATAACAAATATTTTAGTGATTCATTCTTCATTATATTTTACTATTTATGAAATATAATAAAAATAATAAAACATTTCAGAAATAAATTACATATATTTTATATTTTATATGCGTTAATATAAGATATAATATTAATATAAATATATAATACTATATATAAATTAATATGGTAATATATATATATTACTATATGAAAATTTACATATGTAATTATACTATCAAATAGATAGAAATATTATAAAAATTTATTGCATTAATGCACAGAATTAAGCTGAAATAAAGCTGAAGATAATTTTTACCTTCTAATTCTACATTTACTGAAAAATTTAGTGTTGGAATTGCATGCAGTCAAAATCTATTTCTTAAATTGTTTAAGAACATTGATGGCATGAAATGTTTATTGCAAATTCTGTAATTTTTATATAATTCTAAAGGTGTGTCTATAAATCTATTACAAAATTTCAATCATAACTTAGCTCTAAAGAGAAAAATGTGAAAATTATTATTTTTTAATTAAGATGTTTAAAAATAAAATATAGATATAATAATTTTAATTACATGATAGTAATAAACATATATATAATACACATAATGAAATATACATGATACATATACATAATGATATATATACGCGCGCACGCGCACGCACACATATAATATTAATAAATTCTACCTTTTAAGATCTTTTGGAAATTTGAAAAACTAATTCCCTTATTTCTAACTGTATTGTTCTTGCAACTTTTTACAGCGCAAGTATATCCATCCATTTTAATAATTTACGATACTTCTTCTCGATAGTTAGTAAACCGCCATATCAATCAAATTGTGGCCATATTGTGGATTGGATTTCTCGCGCATGCGTACTGGAATTTTATATCCTGGCATTTCGGTTACTGTCATAACTGATTAAACTGTGGTAGCATCTGTTTCTCGACCAATCAGAGTTTGCCCACAAATGATAAAAAACAATATGGCTTCTTCTACCTGTCAAAGAATGAATTGTTACCTTAACCTCGTAAAATATTATTGAATGTTTATAGATCAAAACTCAGAAAAAGTTGCAAAATTCAGAAAAGCATTTAGTAAATAGAAAAACATTTATTTAGTAAATTTTATAGGTAAATTAGAAAGATATTAATTGACCATGAAACAAAAATAAAGCAACTGTAATAATTGTTAATATTTTTTTCTATTTTTTTTGTTTACATTTATTTCAATTACACGGTTTTAGAGAACTATTTTTTAACACTATGACCCAATCTTAATCTTTATATTCTCAAATATTGCTTTTGAAATTTTACTAAAAATGTGTAGCATACGTAACGTTAACTTTTAGTATGTTAATTTTTTAGTAAAATTTTCCTCGAAAACAATGTTTTGAAACGTAGCCTTAAGGCCATATCAGACTAGCGGTTGCGCGGCTATGGTTGCCGGTTGACGATTCTATTTCAGCTAATCACAATGTAGCAAGTCCTGGTTATGGTCAATGTGATTGGTAATAGTAGAATCGTCAACTGGCAACCGTAGCCGGGTAACCGCTAATCTAATATAGCCTATAGGCAGGACGCGGCCACTTGGCAACGCGATAGCCAATCACCGTCTTGTTTTCTAATATATAACTTTGGGGAGCTTTCCGTTTGACCACGTTGCAATTGAACAGAGCCACTTACAGCGACCGATGCCTGGAGATTTTTTACTGGATCAACCAATCAAATAATTTTATTTTAAATTGGCCAATCGACAACGTGGGCAATTGGCGCTATCTATAATTTTGTTGCATATCAGAAAACAAGATAGTGCTGCCCCAAATAGAACAAAAAGTCATAAAAATAGCATTATAATGTCAGTTAAAAGTCATTTTGAGAAAACTCATAATGATCTCATTTGATATATTTTTTGTGACGGTTTTGTGATTAATTTTTGATGTTATAATGATATTTTGATGACTTTTAAATTATTTATTATATATATAATATAGTAAAAACAAGATATATTGTAAATTATATGATAAAAAAATTAAGGCAAAAAATTATTGTTAGTATCTTTATTTAATAGACAAAACGTTTTAATAGACAAAATATATTTCACGATATCTGATACAAACATGTCATAAAAATTGTTTTTAACAACATAAAATATACTTACATAATGAAATATATTACATAATGTAATAAAATAAATTTCTCAAAAGAAAAAGAAACTTTACTATTATAAATATCATTTACTATTATAAATATCCTAATAGCACTCGTCTATTTTGAGAACATTTCACGGAATACTTATCATATAAGTATATTCGAAATATATATTCTCCGAACATTCGAAATACGTACTGCGATATACTGTAGAATGTACTTAGAATATTACTACCGCTCACTAACCTAATTCTTAGTATATACTGGAGAATATCCCGCAGTATGACCATAGGATGAAAATGGAAGAACAATATATCATGTACGGCATGCATAAGGATATCTCAGACAGTCATATAGATCGTGAAAATCTATAATATACGTGACACTTCTTACAGAAAATAAGTAAAAAGAATGAAAAAAAATGAGAGAAAATAATGAAATATTTTTTATCTTGTATCATTGCATGTTTTTAAAACGGTTATCCATCCTACTTGGGATCCTACTCGATACTGCTTAATTTCTATAATGAAATCTACAACTGAAATGATGATATAAGTGAACATGAAATTTTGACATAAAATATGATAGATCTGGTTAATGAATGTCACTATATTTGCCAATTTATTATCTTTATAATTATATTTAGTCTTAGTTGGAAAAGAGGAGAGAGGGCGTGTGCCACGACGGAGCTCGACCACGAACCAGTCGTAAAAATCCGAAATTATTTTGCGAAAAATATCATCTTAGCCAGGAATCGAATCTGGATCTCCTGTTTACCGGGCAGGCATTTTATTCTTTCGACTACAGATAACTAAATTAAACTTGCGATTTTGATATAAAAATATGACAGATCTTCGATTAGTAAATGTTATTATTGTCATATGATTTAAATAGTTTTAACATCAATATTCTGATTACGTATGCAGATAATTTGTAGATAATTTAATTATATATATAAAGTTGTAAAGGTTACATGTTATATGAATTTTTATTGTCATGTGTTATATTTTTTTATTGTCATGTTTTATGTGAGAAATGTTTATAAATTTATATATTTTATTTGTTCGTTTATATATTTGTTGATCGTATTAAATACATGAGATATTTGTCTTGTTCGAAATACGTTTTTTATATTTGATATAATCATTTATACACAATTAAATAAGACATATGCAATAGTTAAAATTAAGAATATATATATTTATAAATAAATTTTTAATTATTTATTTATTTAATTTATAAGTATATATTCTTAATTTTTATCATAAAATAATTATTTAAACGGTCTAAAACCTCTAATTAAGCTCTATATATGAAAAGTTTCATAAAACATTCATAATTCATCCATACTCCATGAAACGTCTATATGGACATCTAATGGAGGTCTAATATTCGCTTACAATCTTACGATTATCATTAAAATTTTTTCACGTGCAATGGCTTTAAGGAAATCAACGTTATGGATTTGCTACTACTTAGGCCTGTTCCACAATGCGTCATGTGTCGGTGTGTGGATCGTGGGCCGTAAGAATGGGTCAATCACAATCAAGTATTCTCTCCACATTCGACTGTGATTGGTCATTCAATTCTTGTGGCTTGCGGCTTGCAACACTGACATATGACGCATTGTAAAACAGACCTTATGTTACTGCCTTACGTTCTTGACTGTGATTGGCTTACTGCTTAAGCTTTTTGCTTCAGTTTTTCGCAATTCGCTTACTGCTTAAGTCTTATTGCTTCAATTTTTTTATGTGCCACGGTTCTGATTTTCTCTAATTCCGAAGCACATATTTATTAATTCCCTAGATTTCCGTCTTTCCGCTATGAAGATACATGACGAAAAAGTTCACATGAAGAGTTCACGAAAAATTTCACATTTTCACGTTTGAGAGAGTTACATGATCCCGCGAAATCGCAAATTCACATGATCGTAAATTCACATGAAACATTTCACTTTTCACGTTTCCGCCCTAGAGGGAAAGTTACATAATCGACCCCCAGTTCAGCCAAAAAGAACAGGCCTATTATTCATTATAAACAACAATGGTGTGGTCGAATTATCGACGTGCCTTAGCTATACTTCAAATAATTACGGGATCATTTAATACTTTATCAGTTAAGTGAGTATTATGCTATTGTAATACGAAAATTAAATATATATAACAGTAATATATAAATATGTGTGTGTGTGTGAGTGATGAGTGTGATTGGTGGTGTGGTTGTATGATGTGGTTGTGTGGTGTGGTGTGGGTAGTGGTGCGTGCGCGCATGGTGTGTGTGATATATAAAATTTATATACATACATCAATTATAAGTTAAGTAATAAAGTTAAAAATTAATAACTTTTAATTTAATTAAATGATATAATTTTTAATTAAATTATTTTCAACTAGTAACTTTTTAATCATTTCCTATTGTACAGGGAATGTAAGGAATTACAGTGGATGGATTTACATATGGTGACATAAATCAGAAAGATAATTTTAATTTATATATTTTTTTATTTATTGTATGGTATAAGGATTATGTACATACATTAACTTACATCATAACAAAAGGTGTTTGAATTGGAATTAAACTATTATGTTCAGTATAAACATTGTATTATTACTAAATGAAGTTCGGATGCATTTGTTTATATATTCCAAGTATTTCACAATTCACATCAGATGCAATAATCTATTATAATCAATGATGATATGAAAATACTGTGAAAAATCTTTGCAATCTTTGAAAGAACATATATTGGTTATAATATGAGTTGACGGCCAGTTGAGAAGTCACTTGTAACATCATAATCACTACAATTACTGTTTTTAGTAATGGACTAGAAAACAAGATTACTTTTTCTCTATTGTGATATAATGATCGTATAACCATATTGTAAGTTACTGTGATTATACAGATTAAGTGTCACAAGTAGTAATAACAGTTAAATTTTTGCAATAATATAATGAATAATGAATTTAATAGTATTTTTATATTGCTACTGTCTAAGATGTATAATTTTGGAACTATATATCAATGGTCATGCCTTATCTCACTATTTTATTTTTCATTTTTTATAGTGTTTTTGTAGTGAGATGTTTACTCACAAGGATGAGACAAGTATAAAAACTTTAGAAATTTTAAATATGTGTCGTCCAATGTATGCTATTCATTCTTTAAAAGTATATTATTACTTATATTATTACTTTTGTATAAAATATTCTTAATAAAATATTCTTATAAAAAATATATGTATATATGCATACTTAGAACATATATATACAAAATTGTACTTTTATATGTTTTATTTATATATATATAATATATTAATTTATATATATATTATTTTATATATATTTATTATATATATTTATCTTTTATAATTATGTATATCAAGAATAGTAATATAATAAATACTGTTAAACAATGAATATAATGCAGGATGCTATCAGAGATATATCAAAAACTTTTAACAGCTTCAAACTAATCTCGACTTTGGAATCAAACATCTCACATTATGAGATAATATCTATAAAATGAAGAATAGAAAAATTAATAGACATAAATATCAATCCATATCAAGTACTAAATATTAATCCATTCCAAGTACTAAATACACACATGTCGCGCACACACGCGCACGCACACACGCGCACGCATACACGCACACGACGCGCAAACACACACGCACACAGGCTTCCGTAAAGCGCATATGCGCTTACGAAACTCAACCATATGCACACACACACACACACACACACACGCGCGCGCGCGCACGCAGTTTTTTCACAATTTGCGCGCGCACGTGTGTGCGTGTGTACATACACAAATGGATTTCTGATATTCAAATTACACTTCACAAATTTTACTCGATTGACGATCAGCTATTTTAGAGAAAATTTTTTAAATTATAATTAACAAATAGTTAATAAATTATAATTAACAAATAGTTATAATTAAATATTATAATTAAATAGGAATATATAATGAATTAAATTATTAAATGTTATTATTATAACTTATGCATATATAGCACATGTACACACAGGCGCATGCCCTCTACACATACACACGCTTGCGCGGAAAACTTTTCTATTCGGTTTAACACACTCTGAGTACTGAAAATATATAATTCAGGTCATGTATATTATAGATTTTCAGTACTTGCAGTGAATATTGGAATACACGATATTCGAACGTCCTTTTTCCCTGCATAAATTTTTGTACTGCATCACGCTTTTTCGATTTTTGGTCACGCATTTGTCATCGTTCTCTCAATTATATTTTTCGAATTGAATCGTGGCCTATATTGGCACCGTATGGCAGCGTTGGCCAAATATAAGGACTAAGAAGAAGATGTGTGCATGTGCGTGTAAAAAACTTAATTAGTTATATAAATTAATTAGTTATATAATTAGAAATTGATTTTAAATTGATTAATCTATTTTATAGATATTAGAACTTGATTTTAAATTTATTCAGATATGCAGATCAACAAGTAGTACTTGGTGAAGATGGACAACTTAGGCATTTTAATCATCCTTTTATGCAATCGTCATTTATGTTTTTTGGAGAAGCTCTTTGTTTTATAGCATTTAAAATTTTCTACTATTATTATAATCGACGAGACGTAGGTATTTATAATTTTTGTTCTCTGAGAATAAATTAAGTTACATTATTTAGTATATTAATTTGTTTACAGGATGGCTCTGTAGATAATAATGTACTGACTAAAGGTTCAAGACTTTTCAATCCTTTTATTTTGCTAATACCTGCGTTATGTGATATGTTTGCAACATCTATAATGTATATTGGCCTAAATATGACTTATGCAAGTAGCTTCCAAATGTTACGTGGGTCAGTAATTATTTTTACAGGAATGCTTTCTGTTGGATTTCTTAAAAGAAAATTGAAAGTAAGAGAATGGATCGGTATTGGTTTTGTTATAACAGGATTAGCATTTGTTGGTGTTAGCGATATATTAACAATAGAAGACAATAATATCAGTGTAAATTCTGTAATCACTGGTGACTTGCTTATTATATTTGCTCAGGTATATTTTTATTATTATGATTTGTTATTGTATAAAATTAGTGAACTATATCATAATTATCACTTAATTACACTTACCTGATAATATTTGAGCATATACTAATATATATATATATATATATATATATATATATATACTTAATTTAAAAATTGATTTCTAAATATATAAGGTAATAACAGCTGTTCAAATGGTTGTTGAAGAGAAATATGTTGGACAACAAGATATTCCTGCCCTACAAGCAATTGGATGGGAAGGTTAATATGTGTTCTTAATTATTTTATATAAAATTTGTTCATAACATTTTTTTAATTGTTTTAAAAATCATTATTTTTGTTTATTATAACATGTATTTTTGCAGGCATTTTTGGATTTGTAAGTATTTCTATCGCTATAATTCCTCTCAATTATATTACTGTACCACCGCCTTTTGCGGATAATTCACGTGGTACACTCGAAGCCACTAAAGAAGCCTTCATCCAAATAAGAAACAATAATAAATTACTGATAGCTGTTATCGGTCAGTATATCATTTTTCTTTTTATCTTTTATCTAACAATTTTCAATTTTTATCACAGATTGTTATTTGGAATTGTAGGTATATCATTTAGTATTGCTTTCTTTAATTTTGCTGGTATTAGCATTACTAAAGAAATGAGCTCTACAACAAGAATGATTTTAGATAGCATTCGTACAATTGTAATATGGATCTTTTGTTTAGCGTTTCAATGGCAAGTCTTTCATTATATGCAGGTATGGTTAAGAAAAAAACAATTATTTCTTAATTGCATACAATTATATATTTGATTTTATGCTTTATATTTTATTAAGAATTATAGAAAATTGCATTGAAGTTTGAGAATATGTTATTGGAACTGTGGAAATTTACTTGTCACCCAGATTTAACATGAATAATATATAATAGAAAAGTATTTTCATATTTTATTTTTCATTACAGCTCATTGGTTTCATGATTCTTCTAATTGGCATGGCGTGTTATAATAATATTGGCATTCCCCAATTAATTCGAAAATATCAGCAGCATTTGATGCGCTATACATTAGCTGAAGAAGAAGATCGTATTATTAATACTGCTGCGGATGATGTGCAAGAAACAATATAAATGGCTGTATTCAAAACCATTTAGGCTATATTCTAAGCTGCAATTAATACTTATGTTATTTTTAATTGAGATTATTACTTCAACAAAGAAGATAGAGAATATAATTTTTCTTCTAACAAATAAGATCTGTGATTTTATAATCTAAAATGATCGCAATTCCTTATTTATATCTTTCTAGAATCTAGAACCTATTCTTTCTTATCATTAGTAATATTTTAAAAATTACACTTTAATTTTATTTTTTATTACTATATAAATTCAAATTAAAAATATAAGGAATTAATTATATATTCATGCTTTAAATAAATAAGTATACCTTTTTAATTGAAAATTTGAACAAAGCAATATATATTATAAATTATACAATATATATTTATATATATGAAAAAGAGAATAAGGAGGGGAAAAAAAAAAGAAAAAAAGAGGCATGTGCAATCATACAACAATATATCTAGGAAGATGTATTGAATATAGAACCTGGATGTATTACATCGAAACCTTTGAATATCTCAAATATAGAGAAACACATTTCAACCAAAATTATAGAGTTTCAAAAGTGTCATATGATTATGATTGATTATGATATTGATTATTCATAAGTGTCGGAACTATTGATATTTTACAAATCTTATTTTTTAAATAAAATCAATTTTATATGTAACACAATTTCTAGTTATTCTAAATATAAAGTACATATTAAAATTATTAAAAAGTCAATAATTTATAAGTATTTTATATATTTATATTATATATGTATTTTATATTTCATTTTGGCATGAAATGTCAAATCTATCTTTGACATGAAATGTGAAATATATCTTAAATTATTCATTTTTCATAATTGCATCGTGATATTTTTATGATCAAAATAATTAAATGAATCAATTAATGTAAAAAAAAGTATAGTTGCGCGCGTAATATACTATAATATAGTATTTCGAAATTCGTGAATCAAAAGTATGTTATCAATTTCTAAATAAATGAAATATTTGCGTTTTTTAAAAATAGTTTTCTTTCTTAAATACTTAAAATCATATTTCTAGATAAATTCTTAATCATTTTGCTTAGAAATATTATACACATCTTAAGCGAATTTAATTTATTATATAATTAAAAAATCAACTACGTTCTAGCATTTATTAGAAATCTAATAAATAAAATTTATTGAAAGAAATTGCAAAAAGTTCACTTTTTATTAAATATTAAGCCATTTAGTAATAAATACTATAATTGATATTACGTCCAGTCCAGAGAAAATTGAGCAATTAAGAATTAAAATGAACGGAGTGAAGAGGAAGGTATTGTTGCCGATTCTAGTATAGAATGAGGCTGCCAAATCTGCAGAGACTATGAAGCGACTGCTCGCTGTAAAGTGAAGGAGACAGGAAAGAATCAGAGCAATCGACCACATTCCACTACAATTTTCAGGTTCGACCATCGCCAGCAACGACTCGCTGAATTCTGACTCGATCAGTCCTGTGATGCTAATTTCAAGACGAGAGTCAGGAAGTGGGAATGCCGCACACAAGGAGAAAGCATGTTCGTGAGAGTTCGGAAGTTTGGCCGGCGTCGGGTAATAGACTAGCAAACCTAGTCCTGACTCTTTCGCTCTTTATTCTCATAACTAGCCTCTTCGTTCGGCGATTCTGACTTCTGACCATCAAAACAATCGCGCTTTACGATATAGGCTACGTTCACTTTAGCGCTTACAGTTGTAAGCATTATATCAATAACATTGACATACAATGTTCGTTATATTAAAAAAAATGGAAATTATATCTGGTATTAGAAAGAATTATATTTGTAATTAGAAAATAATAAAGAATAGATATAATAGAAGATAGAAAAATTAGAAAAATAAATTTTATTATATTTTTTTCTATTTTTGTATTTTTTATATTTAATTTTATTTTTTATTACATTTTTTACACATTTATCTTTGTAACAAGTGTAATATGTGCACATTAAAACAAGATAAAGTCTTGTGCAGATGCGATGTTCTTTATGGATATTGTATATTATTTATTTAAACTTATTGTTATTATTTACTATTATTATTATTATTTATTTAACTTAATGCTTTAATGCATTTTTGATGAAACACAAGCAATTATTCTTTTTGCATATTATTGTTACATATTAGACGAAGATGGATCAGCAATCGTCTGCAGCATGTAACTGAAAAATTTTTTTTGCTTTACCGAAGAAATAACATAATTTATCTGTCGACATAAAAGATAAATGCTTTTTATCGAGCTTCATGTTTAAAGCAGTTTCGTTTCTTGTTTTTAATGCTGACTTTAATACACAAACATTTACAGTAGACATTTACAGTAGACATTTAGTAGTCGACGATAATCTGTTTCGTTTTTTTGTTTTAACATCTGTTAAGAGGAAAAATATTCTTTCCGGAGCTGCATTTGAATTTGGGAGTGCTCTAATAGAATTCAAGAGGGATCTTAAATTGGGATATTTGGTTTCATTATTCAAATATTGTCTTTGTAAAATCTCCTTCCACATATTATTAAAATTTAATTTTAACAAATCTTGTTTCTCTGTTACTGAAAAATCTGAATTTAAGACAAACCATTCTTTCTTTAAATCGTTTTCGTTAAAATCACCCATTCTTGCAATAAAAGAAAGATCATGAAATGATGTTTCCCTATCAGTACATAAAGCTGTATGTGGTAAAAGAATTTGTAATTTTGATAAAAATGTATCACTTAGTGGTAATCTTTTGAAAATTTTTTCGGCTGCAATTATGTAAAATCGCAAACAGTTCTCTCGAACAGTTGCAATCATGTTTGGGTGTCCATCCTCTATCAATTGATGAAGATATTCTTTGCACTCCGATCCTAAAAAATATCATTTAAAGATTTATGATTTTCTGTCTTACAAAATGATAATGAAATGTAATATATAAAAATACAGAACCTTTCTGATCACAATACCGATTCTGTTGTACCTTACATTCAATTGTACTTTATCATGATTTATTATATTACATGTCAAATATACTCGCAAACAAAAATATGTTTTACGTAACAGGTTTTTCACATATATTTGCTTCTATTTCTTATATTTGCAACAAGTCAATCTTACATTCAATCATAATCGCAGTATTCATTAATATAGAGTCTGGAGTAATTATTAATATTGAATATCGAAACTTTTTGTACTTTTCTCATCCTCCTTCTCCTTCCCTCCCTCAGCATCAGATGACATGGTCACTCCCATAACCCACCTCCTGACAGATTGTTTAACAATGACTCATGTTATAACATTATTCCAAGTTACGCTGTTGATTAGAGCGGACGGAATAGAAAAAGAGTCGTCTACGTAGTGAGTATGGATTGTCAATAAAAGTAATAGTTGTAATAAGTTTAGCTTTAGAATAGTTCAGTATAATTAGTCAGTGTAGTTAATTAGCAATTGGCTACCTCTGTTTATTGGCTACCTCTATTTAATCGGTAAGTTTTACATTTTTGATTTTGCTATATTTCCACTTTGATATGGAATCGTGCGATGCATTGAAAAAGAAAGTAAAACGAAGCTTCTCAGAAGCTTGGCTTAATGATGAACGATTTAAATTTTGGATATAAAAAGTACCTTTTGATGATAGTCTTTTTCATTGTATCGTATGCGCTAAAAATTTTTCGTATGGTCCAATATCGAATATTATAAGACATGCAGAATCTGCGCAACATAAAAGAAATATTGACAAAGATGTATCATCTGATAATGATAACGTAACTTTTGAACAAAAACCATTGTCTCCGAATATATTTAAGCAACAATGGTTAGAGATCGAGCAATTTAAGCCGGCTACGCGAAGTGCAATGTGATGCAAATTTATTTGCATCATGTACGATTTGCGAAAAAACTATTATTGACGGTTTATCGCAAATCTACCGTCACGCCGAATCTAAAATACATAAGAATAATTGTCAAAAGTTTGAAATAACAAGCAAATCGAATGAAGACTATAACATAGAAATTAGCGAACTGTTTTCGTCCTTTGAGAAGCGGAAAAAAATTCGCGGAGATTCGATTTGCTATTTTAATCACTGAAAAAAATATTTCGTACGAAAATGCAAAAATAATACTCGATTTTTTAAAAGATGTAGGCAAAGATCCTAACGTTTTGAAAAGCATGACTATGAGTCGACAAAAATGTACGAATATAATTACGAACGTTTTATGTCTAGTTGAGACGGATCGTGTGATAGAAAATATTCAAAATACAAAATTTTCTATTTTTATAGATGAATCAACAGATATTTCTAGTGAAAAATGGATGACATTTCACGTTTGATACATTCATATTGAAACATTAGAAGTTCATTCGCAACTAGTAAAATTAATTGATATCGATGCAACAGATTGCAGCGCGGAAAAATTGTTTAATGCATTTAAATATGAAATGTGGAAACTATAAATATCTTTTTCAAATATTGTTGCCTTGTCATGCGACAATGCGTCCGTTATGGTCGGAAAACATTTATCTTTCAAGAAAAAATTGGAAAAGATGTGCAATAATATATTGACATTATTATGTCCATGCCATTCTGCTTCATTAGCTTCGCATGCCGCGTGTGCTAAGATACCACAAGCTTGTGAGGAATTCTTGAAAAGAATTACAAGTTATATAACTTGTAGTCGCAAGCAATGGTCTATTTTCACGAATTAAGTGAATGTTTTGAAGAAAGGATTCACAAAATTGTAAAGTTATGTAATACACAGTGGCTTTCTTACCACGCGTGCATCGACAGACTTCTTCAATCTTGGAATACGATACAACATTTTTTGAATGAAATGATCGTGAGCCAAAAAGGTACATCTGCAGAAAATTTGTTGCGTGTCATGCAGAATGTACATACAAAAGCATATTTGTTATTCTTAAAAAGCATATTTGCTATTTTTAAAATATACATTACATTTTTTAAATGTATTTAATGCATTTTTCCAAACTGAAGAAACGAGGATACATTTATAGTCAAAAGTTATAGTCAAAATCAATTGATTTTTTAAAAGAAATTTGTACAAATTTTATAAAATCAGAAATTTTGAAACATTTGCCAAAATATAACATTTTGTAAGACAGAAAATCATAAATCTTTAAATGATATTTTTTAGGATCGGAATGCGAAGAATATCTTTATCAATTGATAGAGGATGGACACCCAAACATGGTTGCAACTGTTCGAGAGAACTGTTTGCGATTTTATATAACTGCAGCCGAAGAAATTTTCAAAAGATTACCAGTAAGTGATACATTTTTATCAAAATTACAAATTCTTTTACCACATACAGCTTTATTGAGTACTGATAGGGAAACATCATTTCATGATCTTTCTTTTATTGCTGCTAAGAATAGATGATTTTAATGAAAACGATTTAAAGAAAGAATGGTTTGCCTTAAATTCAGATTTTTCAATAACAAAGAAACAAGATTTGTTAAAATTAAATTTTAATAATATGTGGAAGGAGATTTTACAAAGACAATATTTGAATAATGAAATCAAATATCCCAATTTAAGATCCCTCTTGAATTCTAGAGCATTCTTAGAGCTCTCTTCTTAGAGCATTCCCAAATTCAAATGCAGCTCCGAAAAGAATATTTTTCCTCTTAACAGATGTTAAAACAAAAAAACGAAACAGATTATCGTCGACTACTAAATGTCTACTGTAAATGTCTACTGTAAATGTTTGTGTATTAAAGTCAGCATTAAAAACAAGAAACGAAACTGCTTTAAACATGAAGCTCGATAAAAAGCATTTATCTTTTATGTCGACAGATAAATTATTGTTGCGGCCGTGCGGTGTTCCGTTCGGCGCTGCTGAAATTAATCAATATCAATCGATAAGAGTTTGAATAGAGGATCGGCTCTTGGCAACGTGTCGTTCTCCGACTGTTATACAGATTTGACGGCCAGATTCCGCGGTGGCCCGACGCGTTTCTGTACCGTTGCATTGGTTTAATAAAGAGCGAGCTTTTCTTTAAACAGTGTTCTTCCTTTCCGAAAGCGCTCCGCCGAGTATCGCGATCTCGAGAAATAACGCCGCGAACGCGACAATTTTGGGGGCTCGTCCGGGATCGAATTTTTCGATTCGTGTGTGTGTGTGTGTGTGTGTGTGTGTGAGATAATGGCGGAGCGACAAACGGAAGAGACGGGGACTGGACAGGAAGAGGCGAAAGATCGGAGAGTGATCTCTGCAAGAAAAAGCCTGTACTCGAGCGGAAGAGCCGATGGCGTCTCCGAACTTGGAGGAGATTCTTCGCTTAACGCTGGAGGAGCTTCGCTCTCTGAGGGAGGAGCGCGCTCGTCGAGAGACGGAAACATTTTCAATGCCCGGTCCGCAGGAAGAGATTTCGCAACGTCCGATATCAGGCCAGTCATTTCCTTTTTCAAATTTTAGTTCCGACTTGAAACTTAAGCCCGATACTTATGACGGTAGTGTTCCGTTGCGCGAATATCTTACGCAGTTTAATTTAATTGCGCGGGCGAATAATTTGGGAAACGCGGAGAAGGCTGTCGTATTAGCATCATGTCTCCGAGGAAAAGCGCGTGCGATTTTGGAAGGGGACACGGATTTTGAGAACTCTCAATTTGAAAATTTGGTCGCGCGTTTAGAGCTACGTTTTGGAGAAAATTTATCGCAAAATTATTATTATCAATTTACGAATCGAAAACAGAGATTCGGAGAAGATTTAGCTGCATTAGGCTCGGATATCGAGCGTTTATCTCGATTAGCTTATCCTGAATGTTCTCCCGGAGTTCGTGACAAAATTGCTTGTTCTCAATTTGTAGTTGCATTGTCTGATGTGAATGTTAAACAGACATTGCAGCTGGAAGGGTTAACATCTTTGAGGGCCGCGGTAGAAAGAGCTTTGGCTATTAAAATTATTAGGGAGAATTATTTAAAAGAGCGGAGAAATTTTGATTTTAAAGAGGTTAAAGATTGCTCGAATTATAAGAGCAATCCTGATTTAAACGGGTTCAAAGTAGAATCTCGTGGAACGAGGGGTTTAAATTTTAAGAAAAAGAAGAATTTTAAAATTCAAGAGAAAAAGGAATGTTGGCAGTGCGGAAAACAAGGGCATTTCCGTTCCGAGTGTCCATCACTTTCTGTTTCACAGCAGGGAAAATAGGTTTTGTCGAACTTTCTGGGACGGGCTCGACAAATGGAAAAAATGCCCCGGGTGTTTGTAGGCGTTTTGAGAGAGGGTGTGAAAAATCAGGAAATTTTGTTTTCTAAGGCTCTCTTAATGGGAGAGACTGTTTTTTTAAATTGGATACGGGCTCCGACGTGACCTTGGTGAGTAGTAAATTTATAGGGAGAAAAGGGAAGCGTTTTTCAGCAAAGGAAGAAAATTTGAGGTATCCTATGGGGGAAAGGGTCCCGATCAGTTTTAAAATGTTCGCTAAGATAAAGTTAGGGAGATTTAATTTAGAGTTACCGATTTTCGTTGCCGATATTGGAGAGGATTGTATTTTGGGCGCGGATTTCTTTTCACGAATAGGGATGCAAACTGTAATAGAATCTTTTCTCCGTGGAGGTCATAGGGAAGGTTTTTGTCGTCGGATTAAGCAAGAGGACGAAGCTGTGCCCGCGGAGTTGGAAGAATTTTTTAATAATAATTCCCGAGAGTTGGAGGAAGATTAGAGAATAGTTTTCGCTACATTGTTACGAGAATTTCGTGACGTATTTTCGGAGCAAGCTGTTGCAGGAAAGTGTGAAGTTCTTCAACATAAAATTGAATTAATGGATTCTTGTCCTATCAAACAGGCTCCTAGAAGAATTCCAATTCATATGCGTTCAGAAGTTGAAAAAATTATGGAAGACATGAAAGAACAAGAGGTAATTGAAGAATCTTCCTTGCCCTTGGGTTTCTCCAGCAGTTTTGGTAAAGAAGAAAGATGGATCTCTTAGATTTTGCATTGATTTTCGGAAATTGAATGCGGTTACGAAAAAAGATTCTTATCCGCTACCAAGGGTCTTGACGATCTTCTTGATCAGTTATCGGGAAATGCCTGGTTTTCTACTCTGGATTTGAAGAGTGGTTATTGGCAACTGAAAATTCGTCCCGAAGATAGGGAAAAGACTGCTTTTTCTGTGGGGAATGGACTTTGGCAATTTGTTGCAATGCCTTTTGGTCTGTGTAATGCCTCGGCTACCTTTGAACGTCTTATGGAACGGGTGCTACGGGGTTTACTTTCGAAAATTTGCCTGGTTTATTTAGATGATGTGATAGTATTTGGCAAAACCTTTGAGAAAATGAAAGAAAATTTAAGAGAGGTTCTTCTGAGATTTCGTGCTGCGAAACTTAGTGTTAACCCAAAGAAATGTGATTTATTTAGGAGACAAGTAAAATATTTGGGTCATGTTGTTTCTTATGCCAGGATCGCTACGGATCCTGAGAAGACTGAAGCGGTCACTGAGTGGCCAGTTCCTCAGAATAAGAAACAGGTCCGAAGTTTTCTTGGATTTTGCTCTTATTATCGGAAGTTTGTTAAGGGATTTTCTTCAATTGCGAAGCCTCTGTTTAAGTTAACTGAGAATTTGACTAAATTTGAATGGACTGAGCAATGTCAAGAAGCATTTTTGAGGTTAAAACAGGCATTAACGTCTGCATCTCTTCTTTCCTTTCCGAAGGGGGAAGGAAAGATGATTTTGGATACGGATGCTTCAGGTTTTGGAATAGGGGCGGTACTTTCACAAGTTCAGGATGGCTATGAGAGAGTCATTGCTTATTATAGTCGGGTTTTGAACAAACCTGAGCGGAATTATTGCACAACAAGAAGAGAGTTATTAGCTTTAGTAGATTCGATGAAACATTTTCATCATTATTTGTACGGAAAGAGTTTCTCTATTCGAACTGATCATGCTTCTTTGAGATGGTTGATGTCCTTCAAAGACTTGGAGGGACAATTGGCTCGCTGGATGGAAAGGTTACAACAATACGATTTTGATGTTGCTCATCGAAAGGGGATTATATACAGTAATGTCGATGGTCTTTCGAGACGCCCTTGTGTAGAAGAAAAATGTAGATTCTGTTCTAAAGTGGAAGTTCAGAGAGGGCTTTTTGAGGATAAAGTAGTTGCTCATATTGTTTTGCGTGAGGATTCTTCTGAGGATTGGCGAAGGACTCAAATAGAGGATCAGGAACTGGCAATGTTTTTACTTGCCAAAGAAAATGATTTGCGACCTTCTTGGGAGGAAGTTTCTTTGAAAGGATTGTCAGCCAAGATTTATTGGCATCAATGGCATGCCTTGGAAGTCTAAAATGGGATTTTGCATAAGAGATGGGAGGCTCCTAATTTGAAAAACAGTTTTCTTCAGTTGATGATCCCGCGAAGCAAAATGAAGCAGATTTTAGAAGAAGCTCCTGATACTCCTTCTGGAGGGCATTTCGGGATCAATAAAACGCTGGAAAAGATCCGGAAACGTTTTTATTGGGCAACCTGTAAGAAGGATGTTGAGGAATGGTGCAGAACCTGTAAGATTTGTATTGCGAAGAGGAGTGCTGCAGATAAGGGGAAGTCTCCTTTGCAGATCTTTAATTCGGGAGCTCCTTTTGAGAGCATTCAGATGGATATTTTAGGCCCGTTACTTGTTTCTTCTTCAGGCAATAAGTATCTCCTAGTTGTTGTTGATTGTTTTACTAAATGGCTAGAGACTTTTCCTTTGAAAAATATGAGAGCTGCTACAGTAGCAGAAATTTTTGTTAATCAGGTTGTTTCTAGATATAGGGTTCCGTTGGAACTTCATACTGATCAGGGAAGGAATTTTGAATCACAACTCTTTCAAGAATTGATGAGAATTAGGAAAACGAGGACGACCGCTCTTCATCTTCAGTCTGATGGTCAAGTTGAAAGACAACATCAGACAATTTTACAGTATTTGTCAAAGTTTATTGAAGAGAATCAAAAGGATTGGGATCGTTGGATTCCCATGTTTCTTCTTGCCTATAGGACCTTTAAACATGAGGCTGCAGGCGTAACTCCTTCAGAATTGTTTTGCGGAAGAGATCTTACCTTGCCGTTGGATTTGCTAAGAGGTACTCCTCCCAGTTATGGTTTTTCCGAGTCAGCGGAGGAGTATGTTCGGAATTTGCGGCAGAAGCTGGATGAAATTCATCAGAGAGTAAGAGAGAGATTAGAATCAAGGTCTTTGAAGATCAAATGTCGCTATGATCGAAAGGCTAGGCATCTCGTTTTTGAGGAAGGACAGAAGGTTTGGTTATTTAATCCTCATCGTAAGAAGGGTAGGTCTTCCAAACTACAGAACGATTGGGAGGGGCCTTTTGAGATAATTAAGAAAATTAGTGATGTAGTTTTCTGTATTTCTCGTTCAGGTGGTCGAAAAAGCAAGGTTGTGCATGCTGACTAGCTCCATTTAGAGAAGGAAAGAATTTTAAGTAGAGGTTTTCGGGGCCCGGTTTTCCAATTTTGACATTACTTTTATTTCTTGTTAATTGTTTTGAGTTACTGTTTTCTGTTTTATCTTTCCTTAAGCTTCCTTCCGTCGTGAGAAGCGTCGTGGGGAGATCCTCGAGCCTGAGCACCAAGCAAGATCTTCAAGCTCGTGCTTCAAACTGAAAAGAAGTCTGCCTCGCCCCCGGTTTTCCGAGTCGTGGTTTTTCCGGGGGACGATGGGCGAATGCCGAGACAGGGGCTTAGTGTGTCTTTTAGAAAGACGTAAGGGTCCACGACGATTACCCCTACTTTGCCCGAAAAATGGAAGAGAGAAGTGCGCAAAGCTCAAGACGAAGAGTCAAGAGTGAAACGCGCGAAAATTTCAAGAACAAGATTCTTCTGAAGAGTAGAGAAGACTGGGATTAGAAGTAGCGGCGCCCGGTAACCTGAGGCAGCAGCCCAGAATAGGGCAGGAAGTCACTAGGAGCCCAGAAGTCTTTTCCAAGAGGAAGTTCTTGAAAGAGGAAGAATTGTCGGGACGACAATTTTATGAAAAGGGGGGCAGTGTTGCGGCCGTGCGATGTTCCGTTCGGCGCTGCTGAAATTAATCAATATCAATCGATAAGAGTTTGAATAGAGGATCGGCCCTTGGCAACGCGTCGTTCTCCGACTGTTATACAGATTTGACGGCCAGATTCTGCGGTGGCCGGACGCGTTTCTGTACCGTTGTACCGTTGGTTTAATAAAGAGCGAGCTTTTCTTTAAACAGTGTTCTTCTTTTCCGAAAGCGCTCCGCCGAGTATCGCGATCTCGAGAAGTAACGCCGTAACGCGACATTATGTTACTCGATAAAGCAAAAAAAAATTTTCAGCTACATGCTGCAGATGATATTGCTGATCCATCTTCGTCTAATATGTAACAATAATATGCGAAAAGAATAATTGCTTGTGTTTCATCAAATGCATTAAAGCATTAAGTTAAATAAATAATAATAATAATAGTAAATAATAATAACAATAAGTTTAAATAAATAATATACAATATCCATAAAGAACATCGCATCTGCACAAGACTTTATCTTGTTTTAATGTGCACATATTACACTTGTTACAAAGATAAATGTGTAAAAATATAATAAAAAATAAAATTAAATATAAAAAATACAAAAAAGTACAAAAAAATACAAAAATACAAAAATACAAAAAAATATAATAAAATTTATTTTTCTAATTTTTCTATCTTCTATTATATCTATTCTTTATTATTTTCTAATTACAGATATAACTCTTTCTAATACCAGATATAATTTCCATTTTTTTTTAATATAACGAACATTGTATGTCAATGTTATTGATATAATGCTTACAACTGTAAGCGCTAAAACGAACGTAGCCTATATCGTAAAGCGCGATTGTTTCGATGGTCAGAAGTCAGAATCGCCGAACGAGGAGGCTAGTTGTGAGAATAAAGAGTGAAAGAGTTAGGACTAGGTTTGCTAATCTATTAGTGTCGGTCCACAATAGGTGATTTAAGCTTTAAGAAGTAAGAAATTGACCAATTATAATCGAATATGAAAAGAATAATCGACTATGATTGGTCAATTTGTTACGACTTAAAGATTAAATACTTGTTGTGGATCGACACTTACCCGACGCCGGCCACTCCCTGACTCTCTCGTGACTCTCGTCTTGAAATTAACATCACTGGTCACGTCAGACAGCATGCATGTCTAAAAGAATATAAAAAATACAAAAAATACAAAAAATACAAAAATACAAAAAAATATAATAAAATTTATTTTTCTAATCTTTCTAAAAGACATCTTAGTCTCGGTCCACAATAGGCATTTAATCTTTAAGCCGTTAAGAAATTGACCAATCATAGTCGAGTATTCTTTTCATATTAGATTATGATTATGGTCAATTCTTACGTCTTAAAGCTTAAATCACCTATTGTGGACCGACATTGACGGTTTTTGGTAAAGTCTTAAAGACGTCTTTTTTTAAGACATGATTCATAACCTCGATCTGTCATTATTAAGCATATGTTCCGACAATTTTTGTTGTCAATATAACTTCTAAAAATGATAATTTTAAACATATATTTAAAATTGTCGTTTAGAACTTTCAGAGGTTACATTTTCAAAGGTTACAGAACATATATCTTTTGCTGATGACAGATCAAGATTATGGAACAAGTCTTAAAAAAAGACGTCTTTAAGGTTGTAGCAAAAAACGTCAGTGTCGGTCCACAATAAGTATTTAATCTTTAAGCCGTAAGAAATTGACTAATCATAGTCGAGTATTCTTTTCATATTCGATTATAGTTGGTCAATTTCTTACTTTTTAAAGCTTAAATCATCTATTGTGGACCGACACTCAGAAAGACATCTTTTTGATACAGTCTTAAAGACGTCTTTTTTTAAGACGTTTCATAACCTCGACCTGTCAAAATGTTCCGTAACCTCTCTGTTATCAATATAACCTGTGAAAAAGGATAGAGGGCGGTTCGTGTGGTGCGGACGTGTGCGAGTGGTGTCTGGCGATTTTTAATGTTAGAAACTCTCGGTTTAGTTAAATCAGCTCTTTTTAGAGCTCAATAGGATTAGCTAGGTGTGCAATATTAGGATTTAGTAAGGAATAGGTGCAATATTAAGGCAGCATAGATAATTTAAAGGATAACGAAGAGCCCCCGAGAGAGGGGGGACGAGAGGAGAGAAGAGAAAGTATAAGTCTTACGTTAAGAGAGAATGAGACGCTGAAGAAGACAATAAGGAGACTGGTAGCAAGACTAAATGTAGAAATGAACAAAGATAGCAATAAAGGAAAAAGACCGGCGACGGAAGATACGCTGGATCAACTGATGCTAGATACAACGAACACAGAGAATGAGAGTGAAGACTGGAAAATGGTAGAGAGGAAGAAGAAGAAGGCAAGGAAACAAAATTCAAAGATAGAGAAGAGCGCGGGAGAGACTTGCAATACTATTGGTCAGAAGTCACGTGAAACAGGAGAGGACCAATCGGAAGAGGAAATGGAAGTTGAGGGGGAAGGAGACACGCCAGTACCGGCGGGTTGCGATAAAGGTGCGCAGTTAGTAAATAGCAATACAGTGCAACAGATAAATACGGCAGATATCATGGCAAAGAGAAGCGAGATAAGGAAAAAAGAGGCGTATGTGAGGAAGGATAGTATCCTCAAACACATCAGTGAGATCGACGTGTCCAAAATTAGTAGGAGGTTGGAATTTGACGAAAATTTCGGAAGCAACTACAAGGTTACACTCAGGATGACAGAAAGAGCAGGTACAGCCAAAAAAGGCAGCAATTATTTTAAGATTTTATATATGTTAAAAGATAAAAGAATTTATCCTAAACGCATAATGATGAACGGGTTAAGACAGCTATATTATATTTTTTAAATCCAATAGACGCTAACAGTGCAATTAAGAAAATCAACGAAGATAAAGGAAAAGATGGATACAGCGCGGGAATAGAAGACCGGGACACGTGCTTTAGAGGCGTTGTTCCGCTATATCTAGATTCAATCATAGATTTCTATAGTTTGCTCACCAAACCCGAGTTTTAAAAATTGAATGAATGGTGAGAAGAAAATGGAAAGGAAGAAAATAAGGTAGAATTTGAGCCGGTCGACTCTGTGATAATTACATTTAAAGGAAACCAGCCCAGAGATAAGATAAGTTTTTTCAACGACTTAGCTGTATTAAGAGTAAGACCATACGTGGCCCCTGTGATGCAGTGTTACAAGTGCTTCAGGTATGCCATAGAAAAGTTCATTGTAAGAGTGAGGAATGCTGTATCAATTGTGGTGAAAGAGCGCATGGCCACTGCGATAAACCAACGAAGTGTCGCAACTGCGGTGAGAGTCACAAATCCACAGACAGGAGGTGTGACGTGTACGAGAGAAATCAGAGGATCAAGAAAGTGATGGCTTATAATAATGTTTCATATAGAGAAGCGATCGAAATTCTAGAGGGCAGTGATGAAGATCCTACGGAAATCTACGACAGATACGAAAAACCGAATAATTGGCCGCTCCTTAGTAAACCAGGACAGAAGACGAGTCAGAGGCAGAAATCTTTATATAGAGACAAAGTGATTAGCAAAGCAAATAGTAGAAAAAGAAAAGGAAAGGAAGAAGAAGCAAGGAATGCTGATGACACAAGTAGCGATGACCTGCCCTATCTTTCCCCTGACAACTCGGGGTTTATAAGGCAGGAAAGGAAGAGAGAGGATGGAAGAAGGAAAATAGAGGCGCCTAGAACGAAAACTAACTACTACGCACAATTCAACACAAGGGAAGGAGAAATTACTAAGGAAAAGAGAGGAATCGCGCCAGTACATGACAAGGAAGGAAATTTAGCCGACAAAGGCCAGGAAGGATATTCAATAGGGAAGACATTGATTACAGAGAAAGAAAGAAGAAAGGAATTTATATCAAGACTGTTGGCTGCAGCGGACAGGGACTGGGATTTGAAATCCCTTTTGGATCAAGCTCTGGATGAGACCAGATGAGAGGAAGGTTATGATGGAGATCAGACGAGCAGTGAGCAAGACAAGGAACAGCATCAGAAGGGTATCCAGCAGGATAGAAATAGGATATACAGGGAAGAAAGAAAATATAGAGAGAATAGAATAGTAGAGAATATGAGACAGAATTTTTGGAAGAGCAACGAATAGATTGATATTATAAGCACAAAAGATAATATTAGAACTATGACAAGAAAAGTACTTGGATAGTTTAAGTTAGAATAGTACAAAGAGTAGAAAGTAGCAAGAGATATAAGGTAAGGGAACATATTTTTCTATAGAAGGTTTCAAGGTACAGAGACAAGGAACGAATTAATTCAGGTATAATAGATACATTATAGTACTTATGTTAAAATTTTTTATATAAAACCCAAGTCTTAGATTAAGATTTGATTATCGTTTTTTTTTGATAGTTCGATATAAGTTTAGCAAGATTTTGGTTATGCATAAATTGTAATAGTCAATGTTAAGTTAATATTAGATATCAAGATTGACAAGAAGAAAAGTTGATAGTTCAAGATTTTTATGTTTCTCAGTATTAGTAATATTACAGGTAACTTATAAGATTGAAGCAGGAATATCTGAATCGGGTTATATTATATTGTAATAGATTAACTACGTAACAGTAAAATTGATTTAAGCTTTAGCTATAAGAAAGGGTACATACTCTTAAGACTTATAAATAGTTGTAAGGCATTTACCTCAATAGGATAATATAAGCTCGGGTGCAATACATAAGCTCTTTGTATTTTTTGTTTTTGTTTGCTTTTTATTTTTTTGTTTTACAAGAAAGGCTACTGCGAAAACTTTTGTTATCTCTATAATAAATTCTTTTATAAAAGTACCTCTTTATTTTATTTTACCTTATTTGATATATACACAACGGCCCCAGTCACAATATTATTATGGAATTGTAGAGGATTAGAAATAAAAAAGAAGAATTGGCCAGAGAGATGAGAATAAGAGATTACGACATCGTGGTTATAACTGAAATTAAACTGCCAAAAAATGTCCCAATTTACTTTTCAGGATATAAAACATATCGATCGAATAATCTTAATAGCAAGGGAGGAATAGCCATTGTGATTCACAACAGACTAGAGTTCGAGATTCTAAAGTGTCAGGAGGATATCCACGGGACAGTTGAAAAGATAGATATTACGGTGAAGAATGTTTTAGGAAAAATTAACATAGTTGCGGTATACAGGAGACCAGGAACTAGATTGGATCCACATGGCGGAAAATACTCACTAACAATGGAAATACACATATAATGTTGTTAATAAAACATATTATGTTGGAGACTTTAACGCACATAATACTATATGGAACTGTGGAGATACAGATAGAAATGGATACAGATGAAAATATGAGCGAGGTGATGAATGAAAAGGATTTGGTATGTTATAACGAAGATACAAAATCCAGAATGGGAATGGCAGATCAAATCTCTAATAATCTAGACTTAATACTAGGACCACCGGAGGACCTAGACAATATAAGAACATACCAATTGCAGGATTCGTGGGAGTCGGACCACTATCCAATAATAATGGAGATGGACTTTGAAATCACAAATTACATCAAAAAGACAAACAGAATTTCATCAAGAAAAACGAAATGGGAAGATTATGGAAGAAAGGCTACAGAAATCTGAGAAAAGTCAAGGAGAGAGTTAAGGTTAGGTTTAGGCGATAGGGACATACGGGTAAGATATAATTTATTATGTGAAAGCATGAAAATGGCTATAGAAGAGATCACCCCAAGGAGAAGAGGCAAGGAGAAAGGATACACAAATAACAGAATAGAAAGAAACAGATTCCTTCCAGCTAAATGGTGGGATGGGAAATGTGAAGAAGCGATAAGAAATAGAAAGGAAGTATAGAAGAGGTTTATTAGAGAGGGAACTATGCATGCATACATCGAATATAAGAGATGCAGAGCTATTGCGAGAAAAGTGGTCAAAACAAAAAAGTCACAAGACTTCGAATTATTCTGTAAATCAATAAACAAGAATATAAGTATGGCTTATGTATGGAACACGATGAGAATATTCAAGAATTGTAGGGCAAAGATAGAATGGAATAAATGGAAAAGTAAGAACAGAGAGGAATGTATAAGGGAAATGATAGAAAAGCTTGCTCCCCCGTCTGTGGAAAACCCACCGATGGAAATTGGAGAGGAACAAGAGGAGAGACAAGGATGGAAGGAAAGATTCACAATAGCGGAATGGAAAAGAGCATTAGGCATGATAAGAAAAAATACATCACCGGGAAGAGATGGTATCGAGTATGACATGATCAAATTACTATCAAACAGGATGCAGCAAGAAATGCTGACGGTACTTAATGGAATATGGAAGGGGAATGTGCTACCAAGAAGCTGGCAGGAATATCAAGTGATCTTCATAGATAAATCAGGGCAGAAAAAAGTCAGGCCGATAGCTTTGGCGTCCTGCATGTGTAAAGTCATGGAAAGGATGGTAAATGAGAGATTGGTATGGTGGGCAGAGAAGAATAACTTAATAGCCAGGGATCAAAACGGATTCAGGAGAGGAAAATCTTGTGCGGATAACCTGACCTAAATCACCATGGACATCAAGAATGGATTCTTTAGAGGGAAATACACTACAGCGCTATTCGTGGATGTAACTGCGGTCTATGATAATGTAGACTTAAACATCCTTATCGAGAAATTAGAGGAGATCGGATGCCCCAAAGATATAGTAAGATTTGTGTACGTGTGGAGCAGGGTCAGATACACCCAGTTTATTGTGGCTGGGGAGAAGACTGTGGAGAGAAGGATACACAAAGGCCTGCCGCAGGGGACTGTGTTGAGCTCCTTACTCTATTCTTTGTACACGAGGAAAATCACTGAGGAGTTAGGAGGGGGGATACGCACAGTTCAATTTGCGGACGATATTGCTTTATATACCACAAGTTTATATAGAGAGGCAAATACTTTCGCAATACAAGATGCGGCGGAATGTTTGGCGAAAAGATTGGAGGCACTAGGATTGGAATTAGAACCTAGAAAAACTGTTCTGGTGGAATTTAATAAGTATGGTGTACGAGATAAAAGAGTGAAGATAAGACTAGGAGAGGTTGATATACAGAATAGTGCAGGGGCAAGATTCCTTGCGTTATGGTTTGACAATAAGATTAATTTTCACCATCAGGTTGATCTGGTTAGAAATAAGGTTAAGAAGGCGAACGGGATAATGAAGTATCTGAATAAAAAGAAAAGAGGTATGAAAGTTAACACGGCGTTGCTGCTTTACAAAAGTATTGTGAGGTCAGTTACGGATTATGGACTATTTATATACTTCCCCAGGGAACCCAACCAAAGACTATTAATGGAAAGGACTCAGTATGCAGGACTTAGGACAGCATTAGGCTACAGAAATAGTACACCGAATAACGTAATTATAGCGGAATCGAAAGTTATGTTGCTACAGGATAGGGCAGAAATGCTAGCGAGGAATTTTCTCTTGAAAATTCCTCTATGATATATGGAGATGAAGAGATGAGACTAAGAATAGATCAATTAGAAGCAAATGAAAACTATGAACGATATATCAGACCTACGTCGAACAAAAGCTGCCTGGTAAATGCTTGGTCGAGGATAAAATGGTTAAAGAAGCATACGGGAGAAAGAAGAAAATTTGAAATTTTCGAGTCGGGTTACGAGGAAATTACGGAAGAAATGGAGATCGATAAATATACAGCGAGGCAATGGAAAAAGAAACTCCACACAGATGAACAGCTGATCGAAGCCATTATAGAAAATAACAAGATCAGAGGCATGATCAAAGTAATGTACACGGACAGCTCCAGAGGTAAATCGAGCAAATCTACAGGAGTGGGACTGGTTATAGAAGAACAAGAAACAGCGTATAGTATAAGCCTACCAAAAGACTGCTCATCTTTCACAGCAGAAGCATTTGCAGTTAAAACAATGTTAGAATTAATCTATCAAGAAAAAATAGAGGATAGTCAAAACTATTTAATACTTACTGACTCACTATTGACCATACAAGCCCTGGAGAATAATTTACTCCAGGTATATAAAAATATGTATATTGTAAAAACCAGAGCTCTATATAGGAAAATTGTGAACAGCAGGAAATGTAGGATAATTATAGGATGAGTCCCTGCGCACGTAGGGATTACGGGTAATGAAATAGCAGATAAATTGGCGAAAGAGGCCTCTCAGGAACCCCCCGCGGAGGAAATTAAGGTCCCGTATAGTGATTTTAGAAACATTTTTAAACGAGAGCTCTGGAACAGTACACTAAATAAGATTATAAAAAATGCAGAGTATAAAGGAAAATTCTATTTTGAGAATTTCTATAAAAGAAAAAGAAGAAAACTGTGGTTCAGTAATACTAACGAGGAAAGGTATCTTATAGTGTGGATTAATAGAATCAGGTCAAATCATTATAATTTGAATGAGTCACTGGCTAGGAAAGGGTATATAGAGGACGCTAGGTGCGATTGCGGAAATGAGTGCGAAAGCCTGGAGCGTGTGATATGGAAGTGTGTGAGGTATGACGAGGAGAGAGAGGAGATGGACTTGGAGCTGAGGAGTATGGGGGTGAGAGGGGAAGTGAATTTAATGGCGGCTATCAGAGAGTTAGATTGGGTAGTATTAAAAAGCATTTACAAGTTTTTCAAAAAGATAAATAGAATTATTTAATATAAGACACAGAGAAAGTTAAAAAAAAGATTTAAATAAGCCTGTGTCATATAACCCTAGGGTTGAAGGCACACAGTTGGAAACATCCGACATCGTCCAACCGGAGGAAAAAAAAAATATAACCTGTGAAAGTTCTAAATGACAGTTTTAAACATGCCAGGACCAAAAGAATTAAAATTTGATTTTTTTTTGAGGTAATCATTTTTCTTTTCTGTTTAACATGTTATATATATTTTATAAATTTACAAAATGTATAAAATATATTATTATTATTATTCCTCGACATTTGAGAGCATCGATGTTAGATTTTCGTGATTATCAGCCACAATTTAATAAGTTTAATTTTTTAAGTAAGTATAACTTTTCATTCTTTTAATTATATCCATTTTATAATTTGCTGATTTCATTTGCGTATATTTAAAAATAAAATAAGTCGTCTAATAAAAATAAATTTCCAATTTATTTCAGAAAGCGTAGGCGTTGTCCAGGGAAGATTTGAATACCATCTTCTCCAAATTAAAGTAGAAGAATGAAAAGAAAAAATATAATACAATTGTCTTTATCTTCGTCGTTTCAAGGCATCGATGTTAGATCTTTGTGATTATCATCCACAATTCAATATAAGTATAATTTTTCATTCTTTTAATTATAGCTGTTTTATAATTTACTGTTAATTTAATTTGATTTGTGTAAATTAAAAAACAAATCATCTAATAGAAATAAATTTCCAATCTCTGTTTCAGAAAACGGAAGCGAGGTAACCTAAAAATTTGAATAATCCTATCTTTTACAAATTAAATGAGAGAAGAACAGGAATGAAAAGAAAAAGTGCAAACATTTCTCATGTCGGAGAAAATTAATTAGTATGAATATTTTATTTTTTTTTGCTTTTGTCAAACTTTAAACATATATCTATTTAATGTATTGTTATGTATTTATATATCTGTCATATTATATATTGTTTATATCTATCTTATTAATGTTGTTTATATATCTATTTTTTAATAAAATTTATTTATTTTTTAATAAATCTATATTTTTAATAAATCTTGCACGTGTCAAGAAAAATGTAATACTATATTTTGAAAATTTATATACACTACTTACAATTACATATTACATTTTATAATAATTTTTATAACATATTATCTTTCTTCCATAAAACAATTGTACACTGTTAATATTATTAATAACAGCATTATATACAAAATAGACACCGCATATATTATAAATTTAATGAACACATTATATATTATACACGCTCTTAGCAACGAATAAACATTCGCAGTTACAAATCAATAACGTAGCGAAAACATCCTTTCTTTTTCGATGTCTTCATCGAATGAAGTTTCACAGTGTCATCTCTTTCAGTAAAATTCTGAAAGAAGTTAAGAGAGAATTGTCAAAGGAGAGATAAGAAAATCTGCCTCTATTACAAGGAAAAAAAGATTATTAATAAAATTTAAAATATTTATACATATTTGTTAACATTTATTTTTATAATACTGATTCATATATGTGCATGTTGGCTGTGCTGCAGAACACGCTATCGACATTATTAAGTCATAATATCATATTATCTTTAATTTATTATAATGAGCAATAAAAATAAAATAATGTGAATACTAATAGTGTGTGTTGTTGCAACTGCAATCGAACAACATTTTTAATAAACAAAGAGTGATTCCATTTGACGTTAACAAATTTTTTTCTTTTTTTACTCACTAAATATTTAATGTTGAAAAATAAACGATGTTCACAAATATAAATGCTAAACGAATCATATTCCAGAAAGATAGTAACAATTTTAACTTTTTTAATCTTTTTTTATCTTATAATATTTTATAATATAATAATAAAATTCATTCTTATAATACTATAATTTCTTAATTTACGGCAATATCTGTTTATTCACGATATGATTTATGGATTTATTATATTGATATTTATAAGATTGAAACATTTAATATACATGTTAAAAACATAGGTAGCACAATAAGATATAGACTTACTATTTTACTTTAAATATATCATTGAACGAACAAGGGCATTTGGAATCAAGCGCAGTGGAAGAGCGCAAATGAAAAGAAATTGATATACTTCTATATATTAGGTTCTATTAAATCCATACGTTTTGATCCTACTTCGGATCATCTTCAGTAGATACTGTCTTCAACTTTGGGTTACATATGGCGTGTTGGTCAAAAACTTAACAGATTCGCACTGATAAGAGCGATAATGCAACACATCGAGATCATTCATCCAAAACAGTTCCACAGCTGATGTAGGAGAACTGTACGATAAGATCATTTGGATAATTTAAGTTGCATTCAAAACAATAGAGTTTTAAAACAAAAGTGTCAAACAATAAGGTGAACGAGGAACCGTTAGAGACTTACCTCAATGATATCAATTATCCCAATAAAACGCACCCAGATAATAAATAGTAAATATTCCAAAAGCATGGTCGAAAATAAAAGTTGTACAATAAATAAGTTTAATGCGGTTTAACGAAAATAAAATAAAAGATGTCTTAACTGTTTCGTGTTAAAAATTAAATGTAAAGATGAAGATGGTAAGTGGTGAGAAAGTCAAGAATGTTGTGAAGAGAGATACGGTCACATGTTTATATATTGTTTATAATGTTTATAACAGGAGTGTACGTATGGCTCAGAAATTCTGTGTCTATTTGCAAATTGATTCCATTAGTTTGTTGTTTGATATGCAGCATTTCAAGAATTAATCGTTTGTTATAATTCCTTTCAACATCCAAAACTTTCACGTTGGACCAATCGAAATCGTCCTGTCTGTACTCTGTGGTCTGTGATAACTGAATGTATGGAGGCATTTCATCTTATGTGATTTCGATGTTCATTAATTCTCAATTTCAAATGTCTACTAGTCTGTCCCACATAGGATGCATCACAATCCGCGCACTGTAGTTTGTAAATGACATTCTTTTTATCTAACAATGGAAGGGGGTCTTTTTGTACCCTAATATAATTGTTTAATTTATTGATGCTGTACATTGCCAATTTAGTTTCCGTATCTTTTAACATATTTTTAAAATTTTCAGTAACATCCCTCACATAAGGCAGAGTAAATCATAGGATTTTTAGAGGGGAATTATAACAAATGATTAATTCTTGAAATGCCGCATATCAAACAACAAACTAATGAAATCAATTTGCAAATAGACACAGAATTTCTGAGCCATACGTACATCCCTGTTATAAACAATATATAAATATGTGACCGTATCTCTCTTCACAACATTCTTGACTTTCTCACCACTTACCATCTTCGTCTTTACATTTTAATTTTTAACACGAAACAGTTAAGACGTCTTTTATTTTATTTTCGTTAACCGCATTAAACTTATTTATTGTACAACTTTTATTTTCGACCATGCTTTTGCAATATTCACTATTTATTATCTGTGTGCGTTTTATTGGGATAATTGACGATATCATCGAGGTGAGTCTCTAATGGTTCCTCGTCCATCTTATTGTTTGACACTTTTGTTTGAAAATTCTATTGTTTTGAATGCAACTTAAATTATCCAAATGATCTTATCGAACAGTTCTCCTACATCAGCTGTGGAACTATTTTGGACGGATGCTCTCGATGTGTTGCATTATCGCTTTTATCGGTGCGAATCTGTTAAATTTTTGACCAACACGCCGTATATAATTCAAAGTTGAAGACAGTATCTACTGAAGATAGTAGGTATACTAGGCCGGTTCTAACTCAGAAGCGTTGAGGGGGGTGCGGGTGTGCGGGGGGAACGGACGGCGCGGGAAAGAGGGGAGAGGGAAGTCCGAGGCGGCGATCCTTTGAACTGAGCCGCGGGGGGGGGGATAGATAAGATAGTAGGATTCGGTGAAGGGGATATAAACAAATAGATAAACAAATAGATAAACAAGAAGATAAATATATAGATAAATAAATAGAAAATTGTGACTCGAAGGACATGACGTCACGGGGGGGGGGGGGGTAGTGAAGAAAGACGAGATGAGATAAACAAATAGGATAAGATAGCAAGGCGATATAAACAAAATGGGCGGCGAAGATGATATAAAAAATTGCGCGTGGACATGACGTCAGAGGGGGGGGAGCCATTACCGCCGCCACCGCCGCCACCGCCGCTGCGCCCGCCGCCACCGCCGCCGAGTAAAAAATAAATATCTTTCTCGTATTATCTCTTCCGTTGCGGCTCTCTCTCTTATGGCGAATGTTATTTTTTTCTAATTATTTTATGGGGAAGAAAGAAATGAAAGAAATATATGTTTTTTTGCATATTATATATGTTTATATTTTTAAACAAATTGAATACATTTTTAAGTATGAAATTTTTTTATTCACATGTTTTTTTCTTATACACATAAAAACTAAAGCTAACAGCTCGCAATCGACGAGTTGACGTCTATCGAATGTATCGCAATCGCGTATCGCGTTCGGCACTTCCTCGGGATCTGTTACAACAGACGCGATGTTGGAGAATCGCGTATACTTGGTATCGATCGTATCGACGAATCTGACGAGTCGATCGAACGTCACATCGATACATTCGTCCAGATCAAACATATGGCGCAGGGTCGATTCGATCATCGTTACGCGTACGTTCAAAGATTCAAGACGTACGAGTGTAACGTCGTTCATCAGGTAAACTCTGACGGTTAACGGTCCGACACTTATAAAATTGTCTTTGTAATCGTTTCGCAGCAATTTATAGATATTCCATCGCTGCTCGTAGAGTTCCTTCCACGTTTCGAGAGACAGTATCAATTCCTGTCCCCGATGATCTCCCAGAGCGATCTCCACGTAGCTCGGTGGACCAACGTTGATTCCAATTTCCAGAAATTTGTAACCCGTAGCCGTCAGAGTGTAACGTCTGCTCAGTAAGCGCACTGCGCGACGCTCCACCGAAATACTGTGGAAATTAAATATATAATATTGCACAATATTGGAAAAAAGGGAAAAAAATAAAAAAAATGCAGGTAAAACTTACGCGTTACATTCCTTCTTTTGTTTTTCGCCATTGTACGGTGCGCTGCTTCCTTTGGCGGAATACATTGCGTATTGTTCGAATGATGGAGGAGCGGAGTACCGTGCAGATCGTTCGATGGAAGAGGAGGACTGATTGCGTAAATTTTTTGACATGGTAAACCGTTAATCCCCCCACCTTCCCCCCCTTTTTTTCTAGGAATTTCATTGTTGCAATCAAACATGTAGCGACATGTTCGCAAAGGAGCGCGATGACGTTCAAATTTTGTTTTCTAGGAAGAGCTCGTGAAAAGATAGCTCTTCGTAGAAATCGACGTACGTGTCGCGGCGTGTCAAAAGAAGCGCCGATACTCCGGCTGCTATAAACAAATTAGGGAGACCTATGATGATGCTCCGACAAGGGACAAAGAAATTGTCGATGATATATAATGGGTCATGCGGTGTGCAGGATCACAGTAGATGGAAGTCTAATGTGTGTGAAAAAAATAGTTGACGGTGAAAATGGATAATGTGTTAAATATAGAAAATGTGTTTAATATGGATGAGGAAGACTTTGTGAATATAGTGGACGAAGTGTTTGAAAATGAAGAAGAAATAGAAATTGACAATATTGACAATATTGACATTGATATTGAAGATGAAGAGCACGCATTGTCTGACGATAGTAATTACATAAGTGATCAAAGTGATGACCTTACGGATTATGCAGAAAAAATTGTCACCCGTCGGAACTCCTTGCGTTGAATAATAATAAAAAGTATTATTCAATACAATTTTATTATTCAACGGGTGGTGCGCTAACTCTGTATGCCGAATGCATGGTTCGTCTGGCGGACACTGACATTGGAGTATTGTATACCGTTAGGAAACACGAGATAGATACTCTCAATGTGCTAAACAGCCGATTTTGCTCCAATTGCCAACAGTCCGTCTGTATGATAATGCCATGCAACATGTGCCCAATTTGCACAAATTGAAAAAAGACAACATTGTGAACGAGGCATATACAAGTGGAAGAGTGTGATGTGATATAAAAACAATATGGAAAGTCATTGGAAGAATTAACAAGTTCTCCGTTATGGGATTCAATCTCTCATCTACCAGTGAACGTGGCGGTGTATAAAGAGACACTATACCTCAACTCCCCATTTCCCGATTTCTCGTCCAAGAGTTAAGGGACGCTACAATTCGACTCTCTGCTTCTCCGCTCCTTCTGAGAGAGCGGAAATAATTCTGGAAGCGTGCACATATTATCATTATAGAGGACACGCATACAATATATTACTACCTCTCTCGCGGCAAAAAGTAGCAGAGATAATTCCAAGAAGCGAAGATAATCATATATGGTTGTTCTATTCCCATCAATCTCCGGACATGTAGGAAATACAACGCTTTGTATACTGGCTTCGAGTTAAAGCAGCTATAGAGAAAAGAAAAAAAGAAAGTAAAAAAAATGTAAAATTGTTTTGATAAGACAGCACAACAATTTAAAAGAATCAAGATTTTGCAATATGGAACACCTAGAGCGAGTGGAACGCGAGCTACTGGAGCAGTGCAGCCAAGTCGCTACCTTGGTGGAGTGTTTCGCGTGATTGCAACGATGTGAGGAGTGCATCAAACAACTCGAGGAACTTAGCCGTGTTAAGCGTCCTCGACTCACCGTTGCAAATAGACAATCTGCGGTGGCGAGGATCGCGCGACTCGCGGGTGCAAAAGTACAACTAGAAAGACGTTTCGTGCACGTTGGTGGTGAGTACGCAAGCACCAGTAGAGACAATGGATCTCTCGTTTGGCGAGAAATCGATACGGCATTTGAAAGCCGTATATTGACTGGTGCGGTGATCAATGTGGACTATATCGAGCCGCGACAATTTTTAGAAGACGCTGGTGGTGTAGTGCTCGAGCGAGTGCGAGACATTGTACAAAGACACGATAGTGTGAAAGTGAACACTGCATTTAAAGGAGAGTTTGTGACGGGCGATAAACGCGCGAACAAAAGTATAAACACTAAAAATAGTGAACTCTTTCGAGTGTCAAATTTGGACGAGTGGTACGAGCAGCACGTCATCGAACCCACGTTGGCGTCGCTCGAAGAATTCCAAGAACGTGACAGTGGATGGGCGTTGTCGCGAATTCTAAATTTGACTATAAACGTGAACAAATATAATCCAATGCACGCGGGATGTTACATCGAATTACCGCGGGAAATTATGTTAAAGCGAGCGGTGATCAATGTACGATCCAATGACAATGCGTGTTTCGCGTGGTTGGTGGTCGCGGCTCTGCATCCGGCTGAAAGGAATACAAATCGGGAATTGTCGTACCCGCATTATACGGTGTTAAATTTGCAAGACATTACGTTTCCGATGACGTTGAACCAAATTAAGAAGTTCGAACATCTCAACGACATCTCAATCAACGTCTACGGTATCAAGGAAAAGGAGATTCTCCCGATACGGCTGACATCAAGGAAGATGGAGAAGCACGCAAATCTATTGTACGTGCAGGATCCGCGCGACGACAACGCGGGCACTTCGCGTACATCAAAGATCTGTTCCGTCTTGTGAGCTCGCAACTGAGTAAAAAAGAACACGAAAAATACTTTTGCGACCGGTATGTATTTTAACAAATTTTATTATTTCTCTTATAAAATTGTTTATTAAAAAAATCATATTTTCCGTTTGCAGATGTCTACATTACTTCAGTTCGTCTGAAAGATTGCAATCACATACAACGGACTGCGAAAAGATGAACGATTGCGCCATCCGACTGCCGAGCGAGGACGACAATTGGTTCGAATTCAAGAACCACACGAATAAGGAACGACTTCCATTCATCGTTTACGCGGACTTGGAGCGCGTACTACGGCGAACGGAACCGGCAGAGAAGGAAGACGCATCGTACACCTACCAGCAGCACGAGGTATTTAGCATCGGATACTACGTGCAATGCTCGTACGACGACGCGTTATCGATATATCGATTTCGTCGCGACGAAGATTGCGTTGCGTGGTTCGTTCGGCAACTCGAAGATTTAGCGCATCAAGTAAAAATTCTGTTATCCGCGAATGTCCCCATGGAAACGTTGTCGAGAGAGCAGTGGGAGGCACATCGTAGCGCGACGCGTTGTCACATTTGCGAGAAATCATTTGCGTCGGACGACACGCGGGTACGCGATCATTGCCATCTTATCGGTCGTTACCGTGGTCCCGCGCACTCAAATTGTAATCTAAATTATAAAGATTCATATTCCCATAGTATTTCACAACTTATCCGGTTATGACGCGCACTTTATCATCATGGAAATAGCTACGGCGTTCGAAGGCAGGATCGACGTGCTGCCGATAACAAAAGAAAAATATATTTCGTTTACAAAACATGTTCAAGATACCACCGAGAGATCAGATTCGCGAAATTGCGTACGCTTGCGGTTCATAGATTCGTACAAATTTTTAAATACCAGCCTTGATAAATTGGCATCTTTTCTAACGAAAGAAAAATTAAAAATTTTACGTTCCGAATTTTCCACGGTCTCAAACGAAGATTTTGATTTGTTGACGCGCAAAGGTGTCTTTCCGTACGAATACGTGGATGGCGCGGACAAGCTGCAGGACACGCACCTATCACCGCGCGAATCGTTCTATAGCTCGGTGACACGGTGTCGGAGAACGATTACGCGCACGCCGCGAACGTCTGGCAGCGATTCTCCATCTGGACGCTCGACGAATACAGCGATTTATATCTCAAGACCGATGTCTTGTTATTGGCCGACGTTTTCGAAAATTTCCGCGAAAGTTGCGTCGCGAGTTATGGACTCGATCCCACGCATTACTACACATTGCCAGGTTTCACGTGGGACGCCATGTTGAAATATACGCGCGTAAAATTTGAGTTGCTCACCGACATCGATATGGTTATGTTTATCGAACGCGGTATACGCGGCGGTCTCAGTCAATGTTCCGGCAGATACGCGCAGGCCAATAACAAGTACATGCGTTCGTACGACCTGTCGAAACCGTCATCATACCTTATGTACTTTGACGTAAATAATCTGTACGGATGGGCGATGTGTCAACCGCTGCCCTATGCCAAATTTCGATGGATGGAAGACATTGAGAACTTTGATGCGAGCGCGATCGCTCCGGATTCGTCTATGGGTTATATTCTCGAAGTCGATCTCGAGTATCCGCATCATTTGCACGATCGACACACTGACCTACCTTTCTGTCCGACGCGCGATAAACTACCCGGCACGCGGCAGGATAAACATCTCGCGACGTTATACGATAAGAAGCGGTACGTCATCCATTATCGCAACCTGCAGCAATGTACGCGCCATAGTCTTCGTATCGCAAAGATATATCGCGTACTACAATTTGCTCAATCCGCCTGGCTCCGCGATTACATCGAACTCAATACACACTTTAGAACGTACGCGAAAAACGATTTCGAAAAAAATTTGTACAAATTAATGAACAACGCGGTATTCGGTAAAACAATGGAAAATGTGCGCAATCACGTCGACGTTAAACTTTTGACCAAATGGGACGGACGGTATGGCGCGGAGGCAATGATCGCGAAACCACATTTCCACAGCCGCAGCGTCTTTGCGGAAAACTTAATCGCCATTGAAATGCGTAAACTCGAGGTAAAATTCAACAAGCCGATTTACGTGGGTATGTGTATACTCGACATATCGAAAATCTGCTTGTACGAATTTCACCACGAATACATGTCATCGCTGTATCGCGAGAAATGTAAGATCATGTACACCGATACGGACAGTCTCGTATATCACATCGAGTGCGATGATGTGTACGAGGCGATGAAACGCGATATCGCTAGATTCGATACGAGCGATTATCCGACGGACAACGCGTACGGGATGCCTCTCACGAATAAAAAAGTACCCAGTCTAACGAAGGATGAGAATAACGGTGCGATAATGACGGAATTCGTCGGACTCAGAGCGAAGATGTACGCGGTGAGGGTGGACGGCAGAAAAGACATTAAAAAGGCGAAAGGTGTAAAGAATAACGTCGTAACGCGAACAATAACGTTCGACATTATACGCGGTGCTTGAACGAAGAGATCGAAATGACTCGTCGCCAGTCGTGTATAAGATCCAAGCTACACCAAGTATACACGGTGTCCGAGTCGAAAATCGCTCTGAGTCCGTACGACGATAAACGATACATCGTACCGGATTCGACGGAGACGTTACTGTGGGGACATTGGCGGATTCCATTGTAATATATATATATATATATATATATACATGTTTATACAATGTACGTATATTTTTATATTTTTTATATAGTTTATATGATGCATATATGCACGTATGTATGTATGTATGTATGTATGTATGTATGTACGTACCTATGTATCATATCTATGTATGTACGTATGAACGTATGTATTCTTGTAATTTTATACGATACTGTTTTATACGATACTGTTTTATATGTAGTATAGATATATTGTAGTATAGATATATATTTTTTGTAGTTTTTATATGTAGTTTTACAATAAAATTTAGTTGTTTAAATTTATTTTATATATACTTTATAATAGCAACCAAGATCCTGCTTGCTGAGGAATTAGCTTTAATTCTCTCTTCGATTTATTTAATTTATACTCGGCTTAATACATATATTGTTTTGTTATAATACATGTAGTTTTACATGTGTTCTCGTAAGTTGCATACATGTATAGTTTAAAAAATGTAATGGAAGAAAAAAATAATAAAAACTCTTTGTATACATGTATACAGTGTATATTTATTTTTTTAATACATCATAAAAATAAGAAAAATGAATTAAATCACACTGCTTTTGTTTATCCATGAGTTATGCGATTTATCGAATCCCAGCCACTTGACATAAACCTTGTCTCCCTTCCTGCGTAGTACTTTCTCCACGAGATACACGTCTGGATGAGTCGCGCGATGCAATTCGTGCTCGTAGAACGCGCCCGCGACCGATTTTCCGCGATAGTCCTCGAGCAGATAAGTTACGGGATTAGTACGCTGCACTTTAACGATCTTAAACACCTCGGTGGTCTAATTTGGCGTGTAACCTTTTTCGAAAAGTGTCTTGTACTTGCTCACGCGTACCGATTCGCCTACTTTGAATTTTGCTGGACCTGCGATCTTTATCGCGCTGTATACCGTATCCAAGAGTCTTTTGGCGATCGCGGGAGTTACGTCAACGGGTCGCATGCCGATAGTGCGATGCTTGCGCGCGTTGTAATCTGACACGAGACGCGGTAGCGCGTCGACCCACTTGTAAGTGCCGTTGAGCGTAAACATCTTCCACATGTCGTTCTTAAGCATGCGATTGAATCGCTCGACGATCGATGCCTTCAACACCGTATACGTGGAATAATGATTAACATTGTGTTTTTTCAAGAGTTTTTGCACATCGGCATTGTAAAATTCCTTTCCCATATCCGTTTGCAAGTTTCTCGGGTATCTTCCGTTCTCTCGAATTATCTTAGCGATAGCGTTAGCCGTCTCGCTTCCGATCTTGCTCTTGAGCGGTACGGCCCAGGCGTACTTGCTCAACGCATCGATGACGGTGAGTATGTAGTGATGACCTCTGTTGAAACTCGAGTACGGACGCATCTCGACGATGTCAGCCTGCCACAGATCGTTGTATCCCCGAATTATGACACGTCTTCGTGGAAAATTTCTTCTCGCCGGAGCGTGCAATTCCTCAACGAGTCGTCGCCTCTCGGAGCTAACATTTTTTTCACGTCCATCGGATCGCATGTTTCAACGATGTTTAATAGTAAAGATAAGATATACAATTTAAAATTGTTTTTTTCCTCACTGACGTTAATCGACTGGCTCGTTTCATCGATACGCGATTAATTTATAATAATGCCGGCTTCGCGAAGTTCCTCGATGATCGACAGCATCTCATTGTCGTGAGCGTTGTTACCAGCTCGGTGCGAAGCGTCGAGCAATCGGAGTCGATCCACCAGTTCGTTGGGATCGTCCCAATGCACGTAATCGATCTTGTTGTCGTTTAACTTCATGGCGGCTGGTATATTGCTCACGCCTGCACCCTTTTTACGCCCGCTACTTCCATACGTAGATACGAGCGGAGCGATGATGTTAATATACTTGGATCCCCTATTGCCCTTGATGGGATTATGGGCGCTGTGACCACGTCTATGAGCATTTTTTGTTAACAATATACTTTTATACGTTTGTTTATCATCCTCGGTAAAAACCGCGTCATCGGGAAGTCTCTTGAAAATCAATTCGTATAATCCTGGTGTACCATTGTATCTCACATTGTCTATGATTATGGAGTTATTTTTGTCAACGTCAAATTTCTTGTCACCAAGCATCGCACCACTGTTTTTATCGAAATAAACACCGTATACGGGATCAAATGTATCGTTTTTTCCATTATCATCGAGAAGAGGGCTTACGTACTTTTGCCCTAATGGTCCCAGCTGATTATGCAACGCTTCTCTACCTTGTTGCGTTGCGTTTGCAAACTCTGTTTGATGGTTGTTTCGAATGACGGTTCACTGGCGTCTTTTGTTTCGAAAACATCTTCCTTTTGCAGGAACAGCAGTGGTTCTTTCGGTGAGTCTTTCGATGGTTGTATCGGTGTAGACTCGAACACGAGTGAATCTGACGCGGCTTTCAATTCTTTCGTTGTACGTTGTTTTTTAGACTGCGGCGTTAATTTCAACCATCCAACATCCGTCCAATATGAATCCTTGTCAGTAGTAGTAATATCGTTATCGTTGTCGTCATCGCTGTCTTCACGTTTTTGTTTTTTCTTAATACCGAGATCCTTTGCTTCTCTTTCAATCGATTGAGATTCCTCGGTTTTTTCAACAATCTGTTTTAGAGGTTCGACGATGGGCTTGAAGCGTTTCTCCAACGCTGTATCTTCAGCTATTTTACCAATTTTTAAAGCGCGATATTTTTTGCGAATCGAATCGCTCGTTTTCGCAATCTGTTTCGCTATTTTCTCGCGATCTTTGGTGTTATCCATGTTGCCTGCTCCACGTATCGACATCGATTAACCACTTTACGGTACCGCGAACGTATTAAATTCCTTTCTGTATCGCCCATTGATAAGCGGACTGTCCTTATCTATCACTAGAAATCCATACTCGCGCTGCCAACAATCGCGGCATAACGCACAGAATTCATCGTATGACATGTCGGTATTCACGTGATCGTTGTAAACATGTTTCAAGTTGGTACCATCCTGTTTGAACAGAATCAGCAGGTTCGCATTGTCGCGTATCAAATGTTTAGGTATCCTCGCGTACGTCTGACAGAGATAGAAGCAATCGACGTTCGAGTGGCGGCCCATCGAAAAGTATTCTCTCACAGCATCTTGCTTATCGCACGCAACATCGTCGAAGACGAAGATCGAATTGGGACGTGCCTCGCTTGGTGGAATGACGTCACTGTTGTTGGAGAACGTAAAGTAGCCGATTTCTTCTATCGATGTTAGTAAATTTTCCAAGTATCGATATTTCGGTTGTTGCAACGATTTCGAGTATACGTACACGTTCTCGAAACGTACACCGTGCGGACTCTCGAGCAAGCTTATGAGAACGTTGGTTTTACCACAATTCGACGGCCCGCAAATGATGGCGCGTATAGTACTCGGTAACATTTCACCGTGCTTGCGCTCCGTCGCGATGTCTCCCATCATTCGCGTTCTCTCGTCACAGTTCGCGACGCGTATCGTCAGCGGCTGCCGTACAAATTTCATGTTCGCACTGCGTTATCTAGGCTTCGATCGAACGCCTATTTATAGGCGCGCGAAACCACGAATCGCTCAGTAGCAAAAATGTATCTCGCGCTGTCGCATCCCTCCGATATTCGGGATTTGAGCGCTGAGCAGTTGCAATATATACCGAAGGTCGTACTGTTACGCGTGTGCGGTAATTATATCGATCACGTGTGGGACAAGCTTCCGGAGTATATAAAGGCGGATTTGGAGGTTCAAACCTATCGTCGCTGCGTCGAGCATTATAATCAATCGTGGGATCGAGATCATATAGACGGTCCTGCACCGAAGATAAAGGATTGTGGCCTATGCCAGCAACAGCGTCAAACGAAGGCTACATTGGAGGTCTGCTCAATCGAGCGATAAACGCGCTTCCTTTCGAACTACATATCCCCGGCTATCAGTTTTGCGGTCCGGGTACTCGGCTGAAAAAGCGATTAGCCAGAGGTGAAACGGGCATAAATCCACTGGACGCGGCGTGCCGTGAACACGACATTGCGTATTCTCAGAGCAACGATCTCACCGACAGACACGCGGCGGACAAGGTACTCGCCGATAAAGCCTTAGGACGCGTCATCGCGAGAGATTCGGCTCTGAGCGAGAAAGCTGCAGCTGCAGCCGTTTGGACAGCGATGAAAGCCAAAACCAAGATCGGCATGGGTATGAAGACGAAGAAAAAAACCGGCAAAAAAAAGAAACGAATACTTCCAACGGCGAAACGAGGTGGTGTGTTACCGATTTTGCCAATTTTGGGCGCTCTCGGGTCCTTAATCGGCGGAGCGGCCAGCGTGGCGAAAGCGATAAACGACAGGAAAGTCGCGCAACGTCGCGCGATGGAAACGCACGGACAGGGACTGTATCTCGCTCCGTACAAATACGGACGAGGACTGTATCTCGCCCCGTACAAACGCGGACGAGGCGTAACAGCGAAAAAAAGAAAAAAAGAAAAAAAAACGCCAAAGAGACGATAAAAATACCTACGGGTGTAACCACCAATGTACAATTGGACCAGCTGGCGAAGCGTATGCGCATACCGTACTTTAGAGGCGTTTTCATGCGTGACGCATTACCGATTAGCGGCGCGCGTCGAAATGAAAATGGTATCGTAAATCTGGACGACACGACGGGCCCCGGTACTCATTGGGTAGCGTACTCAAAGAGAAACAATCGCGTTGTGTACTTTGACAGTTTTGGTAATCTTCGACCGCCCAAGGAACTGATACGATATTTCGGAGACGATGCTACGATAAAGTACAATCGAACGTCCTATCAGACGTACGATCAGAGCGTCTGCGGACAGCTGTGCTTGTGGTTTCTTCTTCTCCAAAACGGCCGACGCGCGTGAATTTATAAAGTCCGACAAAATGTCGCGACGTCTCAGTATTCATCGAACGCTTTTTCCATCATGTCGCTGACGCTTACGCTGAGCGGGAAGAGCAGCGTTATCGCGACAAATTACTCTCCAGCCATAGATTTGAGCGACGATGACTACGAGCTTGGTCTAACAATTTTGGAGACTTATCACACGATACCGAATGTAAACGCCTCGAACAATACATTTTATTTTGGCAAAGACGATGCAGAAATTACGATTCCCGAAGGGTCGTATGAACTGCATGCCATAAATGAATTTTTGAAACGTGAGATTTTACGGAAACGTCCGCGACGCGACGCGCCCGAGGGTAACGCTGGTGACACCGCGCGCGGCGATGACGAGATTGGAGAATACCCGATAGTGCTCCGCGCAAATTACAACACGATGAGGTGTGAGATTAAGTGTGCCTACAGAATAAACTTTAACAAGCCTCGTAACATTGGCTCGCTGCTGGGTTTCTCGAGGCGTATACTGCAACCGCGAAGGTGGCACGAATCGGACGTGTCGATCAACATAATGAACGTAAACATTATCCATGTAGAGTGCAACGTGACCGCGGGCGCATACAGCAACGACAAAAGTGTGCACACGATACACGAATTTTCACCGAGCGTACCGCCAGGATATAAGATATCGGAAAGGCCGATGCAGATCATTTACCTGCCAGTCATCGTACGGAGCATTACGGAGCTAACGATACGCATTGTTGACCAGAACGGACGATTGCTCGATTTCAGAGGAGAAGAGATCACCGTCAGATTGCACGTACGACGGCGACAGCGATAACGCGAGCGTGACATTTGAGATGCTCGTGTTGAACGAAGCGAAGCATACGCAGAGAGATAACGCATCTTGTTTTACAAAGAAAACATCGATCGACAATATTCGCTCATCCGGCTGCGTCAAGAAGAGGAAGAAACTTAACGCGTCGAACGTTAAATTTTTACAAGCTTTAGGATTCGCGGTGCGCAACTTGTGAAATGACTGATATGCTAAACATCGAAGACGAGCCAATCTTCGACGATCGCATCGTCAAGATTGAGACTCATGCGTACAACCCGTTCGCCAATACGACGTTCGGGTACAGCGATGAGATAAGAATACCTATACAGCAACAGGATCTGTACACATTGCCGTACGAAAGCTTTCTATATATCGAGGGAAAACTAACGAAGAACAGAGTTGTCGAGGGATCTGATGTGGTGCTGGGAAATAATTTTGTCGCGTTCCTGTTCGATGAGATTCGATACGAGCTTGATGGTGTGGAGATTGATCGTAACAGAAACGTGGGCGTAACCA